>NW_021318775.1:3580844-3599357 GCF_001605985.2 Dendrobium catenatum
TATTATTATTATTATTATTATTATTTCATTTTTTCTTTTTATTGTAAGACATCAATTCAAGCTTATTTATTTCGCACTATATATATATATATATAAATCTTTTTAAAAAAGTTAATTATCTTGCCTAATATTTTGAATTGCATTAAACTCATTATATTTGAAGTCCATATGAAAGCATTCAATGCAAGACTCTATTCTTTGAAATCTGTTGGGTTCTCTTTGTTCATAAAGAAATTGTGGGCTCCAAAAATTCGAACTTGACCTCCTTTTCTTCGGGGGGAGTTTTAACATATTTAGTTCCGAGGTAAATTTTAGAAGGCAGATGAGTTTGTAGATAAGACACTACCAAGAGATTTCGCCCTCATTTTGCGGGGACATAATAATCTGAGTTCTGGTTTCCTATAGGCCTAAGACCCTATTGTTAGTTAGCCCTCCCGATAATGAGAGAGAATGTCCGATTAAGGATAGTCATCAATCAGATACATTTTAAGAATACATGTTATCTGACATATAGTAACAGGAATGGACATTTGGAATTTAAAGGGTGTTGGAAATTTATTTTTTAAAATTGAAATTTCACCAACTTGCACTTAAAATATATAGTGGGGGGGAATGGATGATGTACCCGATCAAGATCCCATGGTGTTGTCATCCCGGGCCATCATGATCCCTAGTCTACTTAGTCAGAGGAGGTAGTCGACCCAACCTGATAAAAGGATCCTTGTTGGTAGACATGGGTTGATTCCTCCAAGTGGAAAAATTTGAATCCACCTTAGATAACAGAGGGCTTAGTTCCCTATCGATTATATCATATTGATTCATATCTCAAGGATTTGATGTCATTAATGAACGTATTGGATTCAACCATAACCGTTATCTCGTGGTGCCATTTAGAGATAAAACCACTTGGTTCAGAGGGCCCTGGGTCATAATTATTTATCATACAGTTCTATTTTGTGGCAAAATCACTAGTCAGAGGATGTCTACCACATCCTTACTAGCAGGATATTATTTTGAGCATGAATCCAAATGATATTCTTGACCAGATTTTAGCTCTTTATGAGCTGAAGTAGTTTTCAAGTTGTTATCCTCGGGAAACTATTATGGATGATGGATGAATTATTCTTTAAGTATTTGATGGTTGGATCTCAATTTTAAATATTTGAAATTATTATTATTTTTTTTTTTAGTTTTGGATTTCGAATTGGTATTTGAGGTGGTAGTTGAAAATATTTAGAATTAACCCATCCGGTTGAGATTTTTTGTTCAACACAGCCATCATCGAAGTAACTGGGGTCATTTGAAAATACTTTACATTTTGTGAGAATTTAGAGGCATTTGAAATGGTTGGAGTTAACCCCTCTGGTTGAGATAAACATTCAACATGACCATAATCTGGCTATACAGGTATTTATTGACTATATCTTGTCGACCCTATCAACTTAATAATAGGGGATCAGTTTCATCGGTTGTATGATTTTATTAATGAATTTATTTATTCATTATCCTTAAAGGCTTTATATGAATGTATAAAATAGTTATTTATGTCGAACACCTTAACCGTATATTTATTTAATAATTTGAGCCAGGTCGATTTCTATCTATACATATAAAAAGACCGGGCTCGAACTATGTTCATTTATTAACCCGCGCAGCATCCTTAGCCGTCAAGTGTGTATTCATAATACGCTCACAGGGGCCCATAAAGGTTTTTTTATTACACTTGCCCCCTTTTGTGTATCTATTTGCATGCATAGTACGATGCATGTGTGGGTTCATTTTTATAATATTTTGACATTGATCTATTGTGCGGGTGACTGCCATTTGAAGGTAGCATTATATTTCGATGCTCATTCATGCCTTTTGTCCGCTTGTAAAAATGTTGCAGATTCGGTGGCGTTACGTAGCACTATAGTCATTTTCTCATTTCATATTGGTAGACTGTCGTTTACTACTTATTTCTTTATGTAGGTAGATTATAATGCACTAACGAATCTCGTACTTTCTTGTAGATAACTTCATTCATCATGAGCTTTTGTGCTGGCTCGTATTTGCTACAATTCTTCTACTTTGGCTAAAACCTTTTATAAATTTTTTTTAGATTGCATGTTGGGTATATGACGGGTCTTCTACAATGACTTGTATGAGTTTGCATTTATCATCAATCGATCACCTTTTCTCGCAAGAGATCTACATAGTTGTCTTGCTCTGGGTGGTTGTTGATTGAGAGCATTCTCTAACTTGTAACAATCACCATCCACAAGCATATTATTAAGTATATAAGGAATCATTATAAAGAACATTTTGCCGACAATAGCGGCTATTTGCATTCACTATACGATTCACTGGGGCAATAGGATATGATATTTGATTGATATCGACTATTTTAACATCTTAACAATTATTCATCACCTCTTGTTACAAAAGTATGCATGTGTTTTGTATATATTAATGATATAGAAATCTTGCCTTCAGATGGTGTCTCATACATATATCTATGCTCATAGAAGATCGGCCGTCCTTACAATATATTTTTCATTGCTAGTTGTGTGTATGTTTGAATTCACAACATGCTGTCTATCAAACTCTTCTGCTTGTAGGAGACTGATGCATTTGCTTGTATGATTGATCCATAGGTGAGTTGTGTTCACTACATTTCCCTCATCTGTGTTTTCTAGAGATTCATTGAACTCACTACATGTAAATCTCAATAATCTACAAGAGGTTGATGCATCTATTTGCAGATTGTTGTTGACTTTCAGATTGACTACATTCATTGCTAGTTTTTCCACATACATTTGTCAACAATCTACTATGTTCATTGTATGTTTCCTTTTAATGTTCATGGAACTAATTTGTTACTTAATGTATGTTCTTGTAAGATTGATACAAGTGTCACTTATTGATTAGTATCACTTGTTTATGGTTTGCAACGATTATTGGGATGTTCTTGCGCATTTATTTACAACCAGTTTATATCTCCTTATTGATTATTGTTTGCAAGCAAATCATGCATTTCCTTTGAGAGCAACATATCATGGCATGGAATTCAATCAAGTTATCTACAACTACTTATAAGTAAGTAGAGTTTGCAAGTCTATTATTCACCACCAATCTTGCAAATGTTCATTTGCATTTAAGATGGACCTTGTAATTTTTCAACATTCCATTTGAAAATATTGTGTTATTGTTCAAATGAAGTTCCTTATCAATCATTCATTTTATTCACATCTTAAATTCAAGTTAAGCTCAAAGTCATTTGAGTTCAATTCCTTATAATACATGCATGTTCAAGCTCCATGTAATGACGTTCAGTTCTCTATAGTTTTCTCATTAAAGTCGAATGCCCACAAGTTTCTGCTCATTTCAAATTCAAGTTCATTATAGTTTATTCAGGTCCATTATATTCAATCAGCAAGTTCAAATCCTCGTTCAAATTATAAGTTCTTATTTGTGTTCAGATTGTTCAAGTCATGGTTCATGTTAACATTTATTTAGATTCGAGTTTATTTGAGTCCAAATCCCCTACACTTAGTTCAAATTAGGTCCTCCATTTTCTTTGAATTTCGGCAGCCTCTTGGAGTCTCCCCTGTTTAGGGGAAACTACAGGAATCTTAGTCTGCTTACCATGTCAAGAAAGACGTACATGGTCAGTGTCATGGGACACTATGGTTATAGTCTTTGTCATCCACTACGCCAAGAAAGGCATGCATTGGTCTTCAAAAGTACCTGTTTGAAAAAAAATAGTTTTTCCCTGCATATGGGTACTTATATTTTTCCCACCATGCTAAGAAAAGCACCCACAGGGATTGCCCGCCTCGCCATAGGCACCGCACCAAGTTCCCTCCCACCACATTAAGAAAAGCGTGCATAGGTCCCTCGGCGCGCTACAAATGCCAAAAATAGGACTTTAGGGGGATTACTTGTCTTGCCGCTAGCTCCGAAATGAATTCCCTCACACCGTGCTAAAAAAATTGCTCATGGGCAGTCGTTCGCCGCATTACATGTGACAAGAACGAGTTTTCAAAGTTTATGAGGTTATACCATGGCGAGGGAACGTCGTTGGAGTGGGCATGCATATCGAGGCACACACACTTAATTTATAATTAATTAAAAATTAACTATAATTAGTTATATTTAATTTATAAATAATTATATTTAGCTAAAGATTAATTAAAAAGAAGGATTAGGGAATGACTAAATCTAACATAGAGCTAAATTAGCTCTCCTCTTATTTCCCTAAATCCCTAGAGTTTGGCAAATTTACTGGATTTGGTCGACGAAGTGCGCATACGGAAGAGAGATGGCTACCTTCTCAATGAGCAAGCTCCTATAGTGGCTTCTGATCAGACAGAGAAGGGAGCGTCGTCGGAGGAGGTTAGGGCATCGTTCCTCTCTCTCTCTCTCTCTCTCTCTCTCTCTCTCTCTGTCTCTGTCTCTCGGCTTACGTGAGAAGTTGACACAGGCAAGGGATTGACAGGGTTAGGGATTCGGCCGTCTAAAGGTTCAGATGCAGGTGGAGGATGACGGGATTTATGAAGATCAGGCTTCAGGAGATCAGGGCTAGAGGTTAGCTTCGGATTGAAGGGACGAAGTGGTCGGTCTTGGTTAGTTCGGCTGAGATGTGGGAGGAATCGGAAGAGGGAAGTGGGCTCGTGGCTTCAGTGACCTAAGGAGGAAGATTGGAGGGTCGGATAGAGGATCTTGGGATGTTGTTACTGTTGCAGAGATTTGGCGTTGGCTGTAGCTAGGGATCAGGAAGCAACGATGGGAGATTCAGATTCGGCTGGAGCTTGACTGTGCAACAAGGATTGCGAGAGGAGCTACAGACCTTGTGTGCGGGAAATCGAAGAAGTAGCAGTGTTCGTTTTGTTCCTGTTAACAATGCAAACGAGAGGGAGAGAAAAGACGCATGCGTGCTCTGTCCGAAACAACACCGCTTGTGGAGTATGGGATGGCCTCGTAGAATTCTATATAATTAAGTTTTCATTTGAAATTGCTTTTTTCTTTTTCTTAAAGTACAAAAATTAATAAGTAATTTTTTTACTAGAAAGTTGTTTTAAGAAATAGATAGAGAGCCGTCACAAATGAAACCTAAGCCTCTTCTTGGTAGTTATACTTCCATGATGCAATAAGAGTACTTAAGAAATTGTAGTATTTATGAAATTGAAGAAAATAGCTCTAATCATATCAAAGGAAATAATATGGTGATTTCAAATCATAGCAGCAGCATAAATTAATGATATTTAAAATACTCTTAGGGTTCGTTAGGGATAGCTTTTTTACTACTTTATAAAATAAATTTTTAGTACAAAAATTAGTTCAATAAATTTTTGTATTTAAAAAAATAACTTTAGAAAGCAATAAGAAAGTTGTCCCAAGAAAAACCTTAGGGGTTGTTTGGTATCAGATTTACAGCGGGATTTAAGTCGGATTTACGCTAAATCCAGCCAAACAATTTTTGTGCACGCGTTAAATCCCAGGATTCGGTAAATTCCTGGATTTACGTATTTACGGCTTAAATCCGGGATTTAGTAAATCTGAGGGGTAGTCGGATTTAATAGGATTTATCGGAAGAAGCGGGCGAATGGGAAAAAGTTACCTTCACAGCCAGCGAGCTTCCGTTCTTACTTCCGATCAAAATGTCGTAACTTCCGATCCGGGTTGAGGAGAAAGTCATCGCAGGAGCGAAGTCAAATAGCCACGAAGGAGCCGCAGAAGCGACGCGTGCAATCTATACACCTGCAAAGCAACAAAGCCGAACATCAACGATTAAAAGAGAAGATGAAAGGCAAACAATAGACGCCTCTAAAAATTATTATTGATTAACTTAATTAATATAATTTAAATTATTAATAGTTAAGTAAATTAATTAAATAATTAATTGTATAATTAGTGTATAAATTAATTATCTAATTTAACTTAATTGTATAATTAGTAATTAATTTGCCTCTTAATTTAATAGTTTATAGTCAAATAATATTCCGATCTTTCAAAAATGTCAATATTTATTTTTAATAAATTATTGAATTAAAAAAATTGTATTAGTTGTATCACATTAAAATCTATTATTTTCTTTTTTTTCTTTAAATGTTTGAGTGTTAGTGTTATTAAAAAAGAGATTTATAATGTATCCCGAAGATTGTTATCCTTCTATTGACAACAATACACAGTTATATTTTATTAGATTATCAACTTTAAAATTCCTATCAAAAGATATTTGAAATTTAAAATTTTAAAGAAACTAGATATTATACAAAAATATAATCTCGTCGGTAACAAATTATTCTAATTTATTAATAATAAAATTATTATGTATTAAAAATAATTATTAAAACTTATTTTATTTATTATAAAATAGTTATAAAAAATAATTCCTCGCCGTGGTGGCGACGTCTTCCTCTTTCCTTTAGGGAAGTTCCTTTTTCTATGATTTTTTATTTTAGGCTTTCGTTGGTTTTGGTTCTGCCCGGCGCTTGCCGGCATGCCGCTGAAGTTATGTGACCCTGGATTTTTAGGGGTTTCTTCTTTTCGTGGTATTCCCTCTCTTTGGATTTCGGAACAAGAAATCTCTGCGCTGGCTGCGCCTTTCCAGTTCTCTCTAGTCGGATTTTTTTCCTTCTAAGCGTCCTTCTTTGGACTCTATTTGATGATTTTTCTTCAATCTATAATTGAATGGTGAATTTTCTATTACGTTGCTAGACCCGTCTCATATCCTCATTAAGTTTAACAATGATCTTAATTATTGTCGGGTCTATTTCCATGGATCTTACTTTGTTTATAACTGCTTTATGAAACTCACAAAATGGCTGGCCTCTATGGACATTAGGGTGGAGTCGCCGGTTGTTCCCATTTGGGTGTCTTTCCCTCTGGTGCCCCCCATCTCTTCTCTCCCCATATACTTCATGGCTTGTGTTTAATCTTTGGTAAGGCCCTTAAAATCGATACTGCTACTGCTATTGGGTCTAGGATATCTCTTCCTCGTGTGCTAGTGGAATTAGATGTTACTAAATCCTATCCCGATTGTGTCTGGTTAGGCATTGAATCTTTTGGGTATGTTCAGCATGTTGTTATGGAGAATTTACCTTCTTTTCGCTCTTCGTGTAAAAAATTTGGGCATTTTTAGGGTAATTATCGTCCTGAGGTTGATTTCTATGTGCCGTCTAAGGTTGCTAAGAAGGATTCTATTGTCTCTGATCCAATTCTCCCTTATTCTAATGTTGAGGTTGAGCAAGTTATTTATGTTGAACCCATTCTTCGAACTTCAGCTTTGGGTGGCAGCCTATGGTTCAGTTGGTTGATTTGGATACCCCTCAATCTAATTTAATTGTTGAGAATGTGGAAATTGATGTGGAAAATAATGTGAACCTTTTGGGTGGTAAGGATGATGGTGGTGATGGTGTTGCTGTTTTGTCTCCCGATGCTTTACCCTTTCTCCCTCATGGTTCCATTTTGATACTTTATATCCCTTTGTGGTCTCCCCTAGAACTTGTCTCAGTGCTGATAATCATGGTGGTGCTGATCGCTTGTTGTCGGTGGTGTCGACCACGGCTGTTTTGGTTGAAATTTCTTTATAAACCTGTTGTTTTGGATTGCCCTCATTAGGCTGCTGCTCTTCCATCTGAAAATTTGGGTGCGGGGGTTTGTGAGGTGTCTGCTAACTCTAGTTCGCATTCTATCATGGTCGGCTGTTTAGTTAACAACAATTTTATGGATGTACCTGTTACGTTAATTGATCCTCAAAGTTTTATGTATCATGCGGGGGACAATTCGGGATTGGATGTTCGTGTGCAATTGGATTGGCTACAAGACTCGTCTTATTCTGATTATGATTCTGTTTCTTTCGAATCGTCTGGAGATGAGGATCCGGGCAATACTTTTGCCTTGTTGCGAGATAAACCTCTTGTATCCGTTGCCTCTCGTGGTAGGGCTCGTGGAAGGGGTAGACGTGGTCGGCGATGGCGTACTAGGTTTTCTTTTTGGGTGGCCTTTTGGTTGGTTGGTAAGGTATATGTTCTCTAGGCTGGTTGGGTTATCCTTTTGGTGATGGTGCGTGCACTCGTTTTGGCACTTTTAGTGGGCTTAAGTGCTTTTGGAGATCTCATTTTTTATTTTTTTTCGTTGTTTATTGCTGGGCAATGATGTGGCTGGGGCTCACTTATCCGTTAGCTAGGCTCGTGGCAACCTTGGTGTTGATCTCGTTAGGATGGCTGCTTTGTTTTTTCGTCCTCCAATTGGACGGTCCAAGCTTGTCTTATGGGAAGCTGGTAGTCTCAGCCTTCTACTGGGCCCTTAGGGTCATTTTTTTCCTCTTGTTTTTTGCATTTGCTTTTTGGATCTTGTAATCATTATTTTTTATGGATTGAAATGTTCTTTTTTTTGTTAAAAAAAATAGTTATAAAATACAATTAGATTAGATAATTTTGAAATTACTACTCATAATGAATTACATTAGTAATAAGGTAATATTGAAGAAATCTAACATTGGAATTACTTGCAGTTGTAATATGTTGTATCTAGGAGAGGAATGAAAGTTGAAGGAGAGAAAATAGCAATAACTACAGTAGAAATGTATAACCAGAGGAAGCTTAACTATGGCAAACATATTTGGTATAACTTTCATTGTTTCTCACCCCTTTACATGTTTATTGTAGCTCATATATAGAGGTTTTAATCTTGAGTTCTTATGCCAGATAGAGTGGAGTAGCATTAATGGTGTTGATTTGGTTTCTGAGAAAGTTCTTGCTCCTCTTGGCCTGTACTAATTGAATGTCAATGTTAATTATTATATAAACATAGTTATTAGTCATCATAATTAATCTCTTCCTCATTTCCTCCTCCATTCACATTCAACATACTCGGTTCCACCTCCTAGAAGTCAACCTCATCTCCGCTGAAGGCCTCTTCCCCTCTTTCAGTTCCATGCGCACCTACTCCGCTGTCTGGCTCCGCTTCAACCATCACATCTACACCTGCTTCGAACCCATAGGCCAAATTATCGACCCCACCTGAATAGACAAGTTTGCCTTCAGACTAGTGGAGGTATGTGCCCCCCGTGTCTCCATTGTGGCTTTGGCACTATTCATATGGCTATATGTGTGTAAACTCTTTAGTTCACATGGCTATAATTTTCATCCTCAGAATTACAGCTTTTTGAATAGAATTATTTTTTAACTAAACACCACACAAAAAAGATAAATTTCTATTACAATAATATTAAGGCATTTTTAAATAAGTGACCTAAAAAGTTTCAAGTAAAAAAACTATCTATATAAATATAATTTTACCTTAATATAATCCTGTGTGCAATTATTCCTGAAATTAGAGCACTTTTATTTCTCTTGCATAATATGTATTATGTATGGCTCATATTTTCTTCTAAATTTTTTATATGTCGAAATAATCTTCTTATTTGTTTTTCAAATATCCTAAAATTTCTAATTAATTAGTTATTAACAAAATAAATGAAAATGAGTTAACGGGTCATATTCGGGTTGGTCTTTTTGACCCATTTCTTAAACATGTCCAATTTAGGTTGACTAGTTTTAGTTCAGACTCAAGTCCAACCCATCAACACATTTTAACAACCCTAGTAGATGTTAGTGTTATCATATATGATTGAAGAAGATGCAAAATTTAGATTCTACACATTCCTTCTTTATCTCATAATCTCGTATCCATTTGAAAATTAACATCAGACGATAACTTTTCCATTTGTTTTGATGCTCATAGATTCATTATTACAGATCTTCAGGACAATCAACAGCTTGTACATGGCCGCAATCATGATGATCTATATCCTATTAGCATTCTGTTTATTCTTGTTGAATCTTAATTAGGTTGTTAAACCTAAGCTAATGTCCCAAGACTAACCAAGAGAAGGATGAATTTGTAATTTTAAAAATTACTTCTTAGATTTTAAAATTTGAAACCGCTTGATATACAAATTAAGTTAATTAAAGTTTTTAAAATAAATTTTTAACCACAGAATTAATAACTTGCAGTAAGCAACAGAAAAATAAAAGACACAAAGATTTATAGTGGTTCGGTCAAACACCCTACATCCACACCCTGAAGCCTCCCACTTCAGGTATTGCACTATTACCAAAGTGACTCTCCTTTAGCCCCAACAACAAGGCGGAGAAGCCTTTACAAAACTCTCTTCCACCAATCCCCAGTGCGACAGAGATCCATCCTCATTTCACACCCTCCAAGTGTAGGCAGAGTACCTTCGTCATTTCGCACCCTCCAAGTGTAGGCAGAGTACCTTCATATTTTCACACCCTCCAAGTGTCGGCGAGAACTAGATCTTCTTCGAAGATCTTCACACAAGCAATCTAGAAAGACAAGAGAAAGAGTGAAGAAATACATATCACACACAGAGATCCTTGCGTTTGAGTAACCTTGCGAACCCTTCATGCTCCACTATGAAGAAATCTCTCTCAAATACTTTCTCACACTCTCTCCTTCAATTGCCCTTTATAAATCACGAAGACAAGATGACAAAAATATTAAGTATCAGTTTTTAGTGGACCTTTTATACAGAAGACACAAAAAACCATACAAAAAACTGAATTTTTAATTTTGACTGTCCACGATCGTATTATACGATCGTATGTGCGTACGTACGAATATTTCAAATACTGTTGCATACGAACATGTTGTGAATCGGTAGGAACTCATTTCGTACGCTTTCATCGTTCGATATGAACCTAGTTTGTTTGGTACGAATAGAAAAGTTTCAAATTTTGTCTGTACGAAAAGTCAGGATGAAATGAATGAAAACAGAACAAAGAGTTCGTCCTGGGACGATCATAAATATCAACCCGTACGATATGCGTCAGAGGACAGAACGGAGATGTTCATCTTAGGATGAAATAAAATATTGTCCGTATGATCTTCGTTTGAAGAAAATCTAGAGACGTTCAACCTGGGATGATCATAAATATTATCATGTATGATATGCATTCGAGGATATAACAGAGACATTCTTCCTGGAATGAAAATAAATATCATCCGTACGATCTTCATTTAAGGACACAATAGAGACGTTTGTCCCGGTACGAAAATAAATTTTAGTCTCGTACGACCCATACTCAAAAAAAAAAAATTTGTCCTCTTTGTTCATTCAACTGCTCACTGGGGACAATAATTAACAGATCATCCCGTATGAAGTAATATCATACAGTACGATCAGTTTAAAAATATGAATTTTAAAATTCCCCTATGGTGTGTGTGTGCTCAATTACTCAATTACAATCACTCTCTCTCAGACTCAATAAAATGAAAAATATGGACTACAATTACAATAAAATCTAAACTGTTCTTGATTTGAAGTCTTCAACAATTCGAAGTATGATTTTTCTGAAATGTTAGTACACATAAGAGCAAAATAATTCTTTCAAAATATGTTAAGAGAAATAATAATCAAATCAATAATATTTATAATCCTAAAAAATATACAAGTTGCAAGAATATCAAACATGCATAGCAACTATCTCAACAATCTTCTCCTTTTTAATGATGTTAAAATAATTATTATTTGAATAAAATTGAAAATCCTAAATTTCTCTTTAACTCCCCCTAAATAAATAAGCATTATGAATATAAGGGACTTTCTATTAAGAACAAATCAATTTTTTAATTTTTAAGTTTTAAAAACACAAAAAAGTATAAAAAAAACAATGATAAAATGCAAAGCACTACAAACAAACCATGAAACAATCAAATGTAAACATAGAACACTCATGCAAATAATATTTCTCCCCCGTTTTTACACCAACAAAAAGAGAAGAAGAAAAAAACAAGAGAAATATAAGAAGTCATATGAGAAACCTTTTGATAATTGATCTTGAAAGAGATTGATTTATAATTACAATAACAAGAATAATGTTCATTAGAAAAAAATAAAGATTCATAAAATTTAAATTAATATATAATATATACAAGATAAATATATCAAAGTTAGGAAACATTCTAGACAATTGGATAAGGAAATTATTGCAAAGGTGATGAAGTAAAGATTAATTTAAATTAATTTTCAATACAAAATATAATTGAACGTTAGATTGATTTGAAATTAATGATTAAAAGATAGATGAAAGAACATATACTTCTTTGATGAACGTTACGCATCTTTTCAATATTTGTGACACACTTTGTGCATCTTTTAATATTTGAGCTAATTTTGTTCCTCTTTTCAATTTGCGAACCATTGCGCATTCTTTTGATTTTTGTACACTTGTACATTTTAATTTTTAATTGATCTTCCCAAAATCAATAATCTAAAACTCAAACTTCTCTAAGTACAAAGATAATTATATTGAAAAGAGAAATAAAAAATAATAAGACATCAAAATTGTAATAATAATACTAAAATTATGTATGCCTAAAAAAGAACATGAGATTGATAGCCTTAACTTGATCGAGTTATAACCTAAATTAAATTTTTAAAAAATTAAAATTTCTAATGAAATTAAAATTTTGTATTGCTATTCATATTATAACACTTTTTAGATCAATGAAATCAGGATTATCATATAGGCAAACAAACATTTTAATCAAAGTTAAAAAATAGCTGAAGAAAACAAGACATATTTTATTGATATCAAAATATCGAAGAGATATAAATGAATGCTCAGATGATATCAATAAAATCATGAAATAACATCATAACTCTAACACAAAATAAGTACATAAAAACACTAAATAAAATACAACTAAAAGATCATCATATCACATCACTATACAATGGCAAAGGCAATTATATAAGAAGTACATCTATCACTATGAGGGGCCATGGTCTGGAAGAGGTGGCTGGTTGAAGAAAGAAAAATAGCTACTCATCATAGCCACATTAGTGTTTACTGATTCGAACTGATTTCGAACCCAACCCATGTCCTGTTGGTATTGAGCATCCTGCTTGTGAAAGTGAGTCTGTATTTGATCAAAGTGTTGATCAAAATGAGTCTCTAGTATGTCAAAGCACTGGACCATCTCCTGAAGGGCTGGTCCACGAGCAGGCGCAGGTGTAGGTGCAGGTGCAGGTGCTCCTCCTTCTCTCTCAGAATCCTTACTTCCATCCTCTCTCCCAAAAATTACTCATAATGAAGCATCATTGAAGTAGATAGGCAATTCTAGATGAGGATGAAGATGAACTAGATTCTACTTCTTCTCAAGAATGTAGGTAACTAGGTGTCCTAAGAAAATGTTCTTCTTTCTCTTATGAGAGACATAGGTAATTTTAGAAAGCCCATAAATGTAGTCAATAATGAGTTGGGCTTCATCTATAGGTTGACCAGTCATGATAAGATAATTGACAGTGGAAAGAAGAGGAGTAATATACGGTCACCAGCTTTAGGAATTATAGAGGTTCTAAGAACATGCTGGATGATCCTTGCATTTTGGTTCAAAGTGGATACACTAGGAAAATGACACACTTTTTCAATCCCTATAATCACTTTATTTATTTCATTCCAGTAAAAATTAGAAGTGGAGGTCAAAGTTTGGGCTCTAACTCCGTAGGTCCTTAATTTCAAAAATGTCACCAAATCTTCCTTAGTAATTCAACTTGCTTCTTCAAAACATAAGACCTAATCCTAATTTGATCAGTGCTAAAGGACATGTTGGCTAGAAAGTAGTAAAATGTGTCCTAATTGCAGGAGTGAATGAGGGTCGGGATAAAAGCGAATTGGGTGGCAGCAAAAAGAGGCATAACTTGAAAGTTAATATTTTATTAGAGAAGGATTCTAGGAGGCATAATCTTGGCAGAGACGAACCTAAGAAATGAATCCTCGTTAGTTTTGGATAGAAAGTTCTCAACTTCACTCCTTGAAGATGAACCCTTGATCAGTTTCCCCCTCTTGCTAGAACTTGCCATTGAAGGATTGGAGGATTAGAAGGATTTGAAAGGCTATTGAAGTGAATGAGATTTGAGTTCTAAAGTTCTTTTATTTAAAGAAAAATGATCTTTTATACGTATGAAAATCGGTTCGTACAATATGATTAATAGGTTTGTACGTACGAAAATAAATTTTTTATGTACAACCAAATGCGTTCAAAATGAAATGACTTTTTGTATTCACACAATTTACTAGGCGCTCTTTCATACAGACTTTTTGACCTTAAGATTGTAGAGATGAACTGGTGTTCGTCCGTGATGATCTGTTATTTAAGATCATTTTAATGATGGTTTGATTCGTCCCTCACTTTGAATGACAAGTGGTTCGTATGTATGAACTCTAGGTTCGTACGTACTATCAGTAATAATAACTACTTCTACTTGTATAACCGTGTACATGCGTACATACGAATGAATACACATCATCCGGGATGATCTGGGAATCATACAATACAAAATGTATTGAAAATAAAAACTATACGCAATCAGTCAAACCCAACGATTGACATGATACAGAATTTGTACTATACGAAAGGAATTTTATACAGTATGAATAGAACACTTAGAAAAACTCCCACGATCAATCAGAAATAGAACATTCGATGTGAAAAATATTTTAAAATCACATAAGACCTAAAAACACAAAAATCACAAAAATAAATACGCACATAAAATTATAAAAATAGAAAATTACACAAACACACTTATCAAGTTTGTAGAAAATTTTAATTAAGCATTGAGGTCAATCACACCAAGCCTTGTTCTTAATGTGCTAAAGGTATCAAAGGCTAGTGATTTTGTAAAAATATATGTAAGTTGATTTTAAGTTGAAACATGATTTAGTTCAATTTCTCATTTGGATACATGATCCCTTATGAAATGATGCATTATGTCTATATGTTTGGTTATAGAATGTTGAGTAGGATTCGTTGAAATGAAAATGATATTAATGTTATCAATAAATTGGAACTGTGCCTATTGTAAATCCTAAGTCAATCAATTGTTATTTCAACCAAAGAACTTGTGCCACAAAACTTCCTAAGATGGTGTATTCAGCTTCAACAGTAGATAAGACTACGAATTCTATTTTCTACTGAACTAAGAAACTAAAGAATTTCCAATAAATTGACATATTCTAGATGTGCTCTTTTTATCAACTCTATAACCTGTAAAGTTTGAATCTGAATATCCAATTATTTCAAATGAAAAGCTGAACTTAGGATACAAAATGCTTAAGTTCTGAGTTCCCAAGATATATTTCAAAATGATTTTCACTGCTATCAAATGTAATTCTTTTGGATCTCATTAAAATCTAGCACACAAATAAACACTAAATATAGTACCGGATCTGCTAGCAGTCAAGTAAAGTAAAAATCTAATTATTCCACTGAATTTCTTTTGATCAACAGATTTTTCCTTTAGGTTCTTATCAAACTGAATTGAGGAACTCATATGTGTACTAACATGTTTAGCATTGTCTATTTCATACTTTTTGAGGATGTCCTTAATATACTTTGACTGACTAAGAAATATTCTTTTCTTAGTTTGCTTAATGCTAAAACCTAGAAAGTAACTTAAATCTCCTATTAGGCTCATCTTAAATTCAGTACTCATTATTTTAGAAAAATCATCACAAAGATTTTTATTTGTAGATCCAAAGATGATATCATCAATATAAATTTATATAATGAGTATATCATCTCCTAATTTGTTTAGAAAGAGAGTTATGTCTACACTTCTTTTTTTAAAAGATCTCTCAAGTAGGAAAGCACTCAACCTCTCATACCAAGCCCTATGTTTCTTTTTTAATCCATATAATGCATTTTTCAATTTAAAAATATGATTTGGATATTTTGAATTTTTAAATCTTGGAGGTTGTTCAACATAAACATCCTCTTGAATTACCCCATTTAAAAAGGCACTTTTAACATCCATTTGAAATAATTTAAATCTTTTAAAATAGGCAAAGACTAACAAAACCCTAATTGTTTCAAGTCTTACTAGAGGGGTAAAAGTTCCCTCAAAATCAATCCCTTCAATCTGATTGTATCCCTTAGCCACCAATCTAACCTTATTTCTAATGACAACTCCTGAGTCATTCATTTTGTTTTTGAATACGCACTTAGTTCCAACTACATTTTGATCCTTCGGCCTTGCAATTAATTTCCAAACTCTATTCCTTACAAATTGATTCAATTCTTTTTGCATTGCCAAAATTCAAAACTCATTAGAAAGTGCTTGATTTATATTTATGGGTTATGCTGTAGAAATAAAGGCAGAATGATTGACTTATTTGCTTAGTCCATGCCTGGTACTAACACCCTCAATAGGTTCACATAAAATGAATTCCTTATGATGGTTTTTAGAAAATCTCAAATCTCTAGGCACCGAGTTTTTTATCTCTAAATTTTCTTCCAAATTAACTTTCTCAATCTTTTGAGAGTTAATTTCTATCTCATCCTCTTCAATATTTGACTCTTCCAAAATTTTTGATTCATCAAATATAATATGTGTGGTCTCCTCCATAACCAAAGTTATTTTGTTAAATACTCTAAGATTTTCCAACACTAGAGTATCCAAGAAAAATTCCTTTATATGATTTTGGATCAAATTTTTCTAAAGCAGATTTTTATTATTATGTATGAACATCTCACATCAAAAAATATGTAAATGTGATAAATTAGGCGTTCTCCCCTTTATAAGCTCATAGGGTGTTTTGTTCAATTTTGATCTAGTGTTCACCCTATTCAGAACATAACATGCCGTGCTAACCACTTCAGCCCAAAAATATTTAAGAAGTGGGTATTCTACCAATATAGTTCGAGTGACTTCTATCAATGTTCTGTTATTTCTTTCACTACCCTATTATGTTGAGGGGTTATATGTGCAAGAAAATTATGATCAATTCATTTTTCCTTACAAAAATCTTAAAATTTTTCATTTTCAAATTCTCCTTCGTGATCACTCTGGATTATAAAAATCTCACATCCTAGTTTCCTCCGAATCCAAGTCGAAAAATTTCTAAATTTCTCAAATGATTCACTCTTATGATATAAGAATTTAACCCAAGTGAATCTTGAAAAATTATTAACAATTACAAATCAGTATACATTCTCTCCTAAACTTAAAGTTTCAACTTGTCCAAAAAGATTAATATGTAAAATCTCAAAAGGTTTACTAGTTCTTAGATCTTTATTGGACTGAAAATAGGACTTCACCTATTTTTCTAATTGACATGCATCACAAAGGTGATCCTTAGTAAAGTCAAATTTTGGTATACCTCTCACTAAGTTCTTTTGGGTAATTCTCCTAAGGTTTTTCATACTAGAGTGACAAAGTCTCATATGTCATAGCCATGACTCATCAGAAATAGTTTTCAAATAGAAAGCATTAGGAGTTTTTATATAATTTAAATATAGCATATAAATATTATTTACCCTTAAACCATGCAAAACATCATTACCATTTTAGCTTAGTATGCAGCTATTAGGAAAAAATTTAACGTTGTATCCTTTACCACATAGCTGGCTAATACTCAATAGATTATTCTTTATGCCTTCAACTAGTAGCACATTTCAAATTTCCAATCATAAAGACGCAACCACTCTCTTTGTGGTGTTATCTCCCATTGTAACCCTTCCTCCATTCCTAGCTTCCAGCATTTTAAATTGTGTAGTGTCTCCAGTCATATGCTATGAGCAACCGCTGTCCAGGTACCAAATGCTCTCACGAGGCTTTGTATGAGAGCGTGCCTACAAAATCATCAAATGTTAGACCTGGGAATCCAAACAAGTTTGGATTCATCTTTTGGCAAATTAAAACTAGATGCATGTATGATATATTTAGGCTTATCCATCTTAGGTCTCCATACTAAATGAGTTTTTATATGTAAGGTATGAGTGTGTGAAATATGACCAATCAATCCACAAGAAAAGAATTTAACTCCAAGAAATGGATTTCTGAATCTTCTATAACAACTATGATTCTTCCTGGGTTGTAAAAAATTTGGCTTCAAAATATGATTTGTAAAATCTTCAAGTGTTGGGGGTTTCCTATTTTCCTCGAGAGCTTACACTTTTAATTTCAAAAATGTATTCAAATCATTAAATATATTAATATCATAATTCAAGTAGTACTCACTACTCTTTGTTTAATCCTTAAAATCTTTAAATTCTTTTTCCAATTTAATATAGAATGAATTTAAAATCTCATTCTTCTTATTCAAGTTATCAAACTCCTCAAGTAAGCTCATGTGGTTGTTATCAATAAATACATGATCTTTCCTAAGAATTTTGTGTTCTCTTTGCAATTCTTGTAATTCCAAATTAAGACTAGCATGCATTTTCTTTAGCTTACTATATGCATAATGTATTCTATCAAAAACTTCTAATAATTCATTGTAGGTCAAATCACATACCTTTTCTTGATCTGACTGATTAAGATTATCGACCATTAAACACAAGTTGGTGACTTCCTCCTCCTTTTTAGTTTCTAACGAATCCGAAGTCGAGTACGCCCAAAAAGCTCTTTGGAATTTCTTCTTGCCCTTCTTCACATTTGGTTTCTCCTCTACCTTCTCCTTGCTAGAAGTGGCTTTAAGATTTTGGCAGTCT
>NW_021318775.1:3605919-3624241 GCF_001605985.2 Dendrobium catenatum
TAATTTAATTTTAAGTGAAAATTAATATTTAATTATTTTAATTAATTTAAAATAATTAAAAAATCCTAAAAATTCATTAAACACTTGCTAATCTCTCCTTAGATAATTTCTGATCTTTGGATTTTATTTCAAGGAGATTAGGTCTTATTTGGGTTCAAATCATTAAAAAGGACCCTAAATTAAAATAATTAAAAAAATCCAATAAATAACCAAATTTCTAAAATACATAACTAATTGTAAAAAATTCCAAATGAGTCAAACTCAGTGGATAATGACTCTAATTTAAATCTAGTATTTTCTAAAAATGTCAAACCCCCAAAATGTGGTCAAAGTCAAAAAGTCAACATTTTGGTCCTCTAGGTCAAAACATGTCAAAGCTTCTAAAAATCATAACTTTTGATAGAAAACTCCAAATTGACTGTTCCACCTGTCTAACAACTTGTAATCAGGTCTAGTATTTTTTAAAAATCTGAAACCCTCAAATATCTCTCTAATTCTAAAAATCAAATTTTGACCTCTTAGTTAACACATCTTGATGATCTCTTAAAACCCATTAACTCTTTCAAACTCCAGAATTTTCTAAGTAGGTTAATAAAATTCTCAACCCATATTTTAATATCAATAATCAACCCTCTTTAATATTAAATCACTCTTTTAATTTCAACTAATTTAAATTAACTTAATCAACCCCATTTGCTACTAGTAACCCAAGCCTACGAGGCTATTAGCTTAGCCCCAAGGAAGGTGAAATAAACTTTACGTCCTCGGTGTGAAAAAAATGTAGTAATTAGTTAATTCTTCAAATATATTTAAATAAAATTCTTAATATATTAATACTTAAACTATAATCTAAATCCCTCTTTTTTGCCTCAACAAACTCAAATTTTTAGATAACTATAACTAATCACCCAACATAGGATCTACCCCAGCCACACGATCTTTTACGCACACTTTAGATGGTTTTCTAGGACAACCAACTCTAGATCTAGGTTAGGCCGATGTTTACTTTACTGCTGTGTGCCGGATTTTTTATGATTTTACTACATTTTATGGATGACTATACTTGTTATGTCTGCTTACTTTTTACTACACTCTGTGGATGATTGATGTGTTTGGCGACTAGATTACCCTTAGGATAGGAGTGATCTGGATGTTCGCATAATTTTTTGCAGGTGACAACGCTCATGCAGGCCAATAAAAATGGGGCTAAACCAATAAAAAAATTTCAATTATTATAAATGCTTGCATAGGTGCTTCAGCTGCTAAAGCCCCCAAATAAAAAAGTGCGTGGCTAGTGTGTTTACTTACTTTTCTGCATATATATAACTGCTTGGGAATATATTTTTATTTATTAACTTCTTAGGAAAAACTTGGAGGAGAGTCTAGAATTTTTCATTTTCACATAAATGTAATTTGTGTAAATGTCAAGTGTTGTGAAAGTAGGATTTTGAGTTGGGATACATAGGTCCAAAGTATGGACTCCAAAGAGAAAAGGACACCACTTAGGGGAGTAGCCCTTTTCTATTTGGAGATCCAAATTTGAATCACTTCTTCCCTACCAAAATAGAAAAGAGTGACCTTCCCTTCAAAGGAAGTGTCCTCTTATCCATTTGGGTAGGCTGCTACGAAGAATCCAAGGAGCCTGAAGAAAAGGAGCCCGAAGGAGAACAAAATCGAAGAATTAAAGACAGAAAGTATCCCATTCAAGCTCAGCAGACCCTCCATTCAAGCTCACCAGACCTCTATACACCTTTCCACTTAAGCCTGACTCAGTAGTGGCCGGTGGAGGCTGGAGCAAATGGGGGAATCTTTTGGTGGTCCCATCCATCATGAGCCTTGTCTAAGGCTACACAGTTGCTCAATCCATTGTCTTTAGGCTCATGGACCTCTAGGAGGATGTCCCTCCCCGCATCTCTACTAGGTTTAAAATTCGGGTTGTTGTCAGGGGTGCCCGGCCACTTTATTTTTTTATAAATTCTAGTTTGTAATAAGCAAGGCTACTTTGCCTATGGACATTTATTAATTAATTCATTTATATTTAATGCTTTGAAATGATTGCCTTTAGGATTGCATACTTTTCTTAATTTTTTGGCAGTTGTGTGCCGATTTTGTTTTTGTCTGGATACGTGAGACTTGTAAGGGTGTGAAAATTTAAATACTCATATTCTTAAAGTTTAAAATTTAGTGAGCCACATGCATATTTCTGCACTACTTCTCTCCTTGCTTTAGACTCTTCCTCGCCTGCAGATAGAGTCTGATTAGTCTGACCTATGAGGATGAGGTGCTGGACCTAGGGAAGTCCAGTCTTCAAAAAAATTATTTTCTAAGTCTGTTTTTAAAATTTCAAGCATATTTGATTTGAAGTCGTCAACCAGCATGTATTGCATTAAAAACATATCTAAAAGAGTCAAAATTTTAATTGCATTAGTCCTTAGCATTTTGCACCCAATATAAGTCAAAGGGGTCGATTAGGAAAATCTCTAGATGTCGGTTTAATCTCTCCAAAACCTTAAATAAAATGTCCCTACCATTCTTTCATAAAAGACCAGACTCATCTCTTTTAAATCGATTAGGTGGTTAGCTGGCTCCCAAATCTAGGCTGGGATAAGTCGAGACCTTGCACTACATTAGTTAGGATCAGACGACTGTGGTCCAATGTCCAAATTAGATTTAGGATCCGAAGCAGATCTCTGATTATAAGACCCCAAACTTTGGGAATATAATCTCATTCTAATAAAATGCACAACTTTAATTAAATCTTCTATCATCCTAAAACATAAAGCCCAACACTTAGATTAAGTTGGGATACTTCCGGATGGTTCTAGAATCTCAAAGTGTACCCTATTTTTCTTTCCATGATTCTGATAATAACTGCTCAATCTTGATCCATTCCCTTTTGAGTTTCCAAAATTCATCTCTTTTGATATCATTCCTTAAAAATCTGATAAATTTTTGCCACTATTTTAATCGAGAGTTTTCGTAGGGGACTTTGTCTCCCTACGATATAATTAACTACGAGGGCTTGCGCTCATTGGAGATTTAGAACCACACACACCTGATTTTAAAAATTAATTTTTCAAAATTCAATGAGATTTTTTGGGAAAACTTAAAATACTAGTGATTGTTATAATCATAATCAACGAATTATCATCGAATGATATTTTCTCCCTTCGGGGAGATACACCTTTCTTTGATAAGGCTTTGGATGTGAAATCAACGATCACACTTCTTTAATATTGTAGATGGATATTTAGTAGAATCTCATTTTGACCCTTCAGGGTCATATGAAGTTCTCCTTAGCATCTGGTCACAATATTCAAGATGAATTTCATAATTCTAAATCTGAATATTGTTATGAAATTTTATTTTCACCTCTCAAGGTGATATACTTTTTCTAACGAGACAATTTGATTTTAGAATTCAATTTTAAGTCCCAAAGAAAACCAATATTTTTCAAAAATCTATTTTCAAAATTCCACTAACAAAAAATCAGGACGAAATGAACGAAAATAGAACAAAGACGTTCATCCTAAGACTATCATAAATATTGTCCCATATAATATACGTCCGAGGACAGAATAGAGATGTTCGTCTTGAGACAAAATAAAATATTGTTCGTATGATCTTCATTCGAAGAAAAACCAGAGACGTCCTGGGACGATCATAAATATCATCCCATATGATATGAGTCCGAGGACAGAACAGAGACATTCGTTATGGGACGAAAATAAATATCATCCGTAAGATCTTCGTTTGAGGATATAACAGAGACATTCATCCCGTATGACCCAAACTTAGAAAAAATTTTGTCCTCTCTATTCGTTCAACAGCTCACTGTGAGAATAACTAATAGATTGTCCTGTACGAAGTAATATCATATAGTATGATATTTTTAAAAATATAAATTTTAAAATAGTCACCTTGGTGTGTGTGTGCTCATTTACTCAATTACAATCACACTCTTTTAGACTCAATAAAATGAAAAAATTAGACTACAATTATAATAAACTTTAAACTGTTCTTGATTCGAAGTCTTCAACAATCTAGAGTATAAATTTTCTGAAATATTAGTACACACAAGAGCAAAACAATTATTCCAAAATATGATAAGAGAAATAATAATCAAACCAATAATATTTGGAATCATAAAAAATATACAAGTTGTAAGAATATCAAACATACATAGCAACTATCTCAATACGGTGGTGGTGCGGTAGAACTCTGTCGATGGTGCGAATGAATTTTAGCGGTGGCGCTGCAGAACACCGGTGGAGGTGCAGCAGAACTCTGGTGGTGGAGCGACAGAACTCCCGTAGTGGTTGAAGAGGAGCTAGGCGGCTGGAGCTTTCTTCATTCTCTTCCTTCTTCTCTCTTGTCTTCCTCTCCACCTTTTCAAGAGGAAACATGGTTCTATTTATAGAATTCTTGAGTGGCATGGCTTGTAAATAAGTTGAAGATCAAGGGTAAATTGGGAGTGGTTTGAATGGACTGCCGATCTTGATTCCTATGATCATGTACCATTCAATGGACCTTTGACAGTCTTAATGATATCAAAATTTGATGATCATGGGCTTGTTGAATTCGTCTCATCGAGCTTAGTAAATTATGTTATTGTTAATTATTTATTGCCCGAGGACATCTGACATCATTTCTCCTATCATTTTGATTTACTAACACTGCACTAATTCATAGAAATTGCATCCTAATGTTAGATTTCTCTAATTAGCATGTAATTAAATGTATCATAATTCATATGATTATTGCTTTAAATATAACTTCACTTAATGATTTTATGGGTTTTAAGAAGATGTATAGTTGGAATGATTTCATTCTCATGTCATGTTCACATGCATGAATACTATCATACGTTATTTTAAATTTTACATGTATATTAATTTAGAAATAAAATACATGAATTTCTAACACCTATTTTTCTCTTCGCCTTTATATGCGAGGTACATTTGGAGCTTTTGGAGCACTAGAAGAAGGAGTCTACAGATATAAGTATCAGACGCCTTCATTCATTTCGGTGGGGGTGCTACGCGAGAAACCATTGGGTTGTAGTCCCCGGTGCAGTTAGTTTCTTTAAAAATCAGAAAGCACTTTAGGAACCCTTATGGTTGCATGATCTCCCATCCCCAAATCCATTTACACATGTGCGTGTATGTCTAAAAGGTTAAATACAATATCTTTCATTCCATATAACCTTAGTGACATTTAAGAACAATAATTAAGGATTTACTCTTAGAAAATATAGACTTATGATGCATGCACCTTTTATGAAAAAACTATTAAACTAAAAAAAAAAAAAAAACTTAGGGACGTCACCTTAGGATTAGGATATACTATTAGCTTAGTCTTAGTCTTAATCAACCAATAATTAAAACATCCATCAAAACCAATGATAATCCAAACCAAGTGCAAAAAAATACTTAATTTTTAATCAAATCATAACCAATTTACATAATAACTAAAAGATATAATTTGGAAATAAATTGAAACTAAATCTAATTAAAATATTAATCACCCCTTGATTAAATATCAATTAAACAAAATTCATTAGAAGATAAAAATCAAGCTTAAGAGTATAAATCTAAGTAAAAATGCTAAAATAAGAGACTTATGAAATTCAATTTTAATTCATTAGATAATTAACTCACTCATAATTAACCACGCAATACACCCAAAGTTTGATAAAAATTAATAATTTGGAATTAGATTAAAATATTTGAAGACAAAATAAAATTGATAATCCATTGATAACAAAGGTGAACAAAATAAAGGATTAATTAAAAGTTCAATACAACTCTCAATCTAATAATTAATCTAAAGTTTAATCAAATAATGAATCATTCCTTTAAAACCCATTTAATCAACCCTTAATCTTCAACCAACTAAACTAAATTGATTGGTTACTGCTGGGTAACCCAGACCTACGAGGCTATTAAGTTAGCCCCAAGGATGATGAAATAAACCTCACGGCCTCGGTGAGCAACAAAGGTAGTAATCATTAAATATTTAAAATACATTTTTAAATAAATATTAATTCATTAATATTTAAACTTAAATTAAAATTTTCCTTTGACCTTCAATAAATCAGAGTAGAAAACAACTTTAACTAAATTATCATATATAGGACATATCAAAACCACACAACCCGCTACACACACTAGAACTTATTTGTTAAGATCACTGACTCTAGTCTTAGGTTAGGCTGCTAGTGTGTTTTGTTTTAATGCGGGTACATTGTCTTGAGGGTATCCTTAGTGTATTTATTTACTTTATGTACTATGGATGTCATGGCATGAATACACTTTAATTTATTAATTAATGTACACATGCATTACATTCATGAATGCATATTCATTTGCTATACTTTTTATTGCTAAAAGAGTGTCAAAGTAGAATGTACTTAGGATGCTTTTTTTCTTACAAATGCATAAGGATTATTATTAAAAGAAAAAGAGATTACAAACTAAGGAAGGGATCACTTTCCTCCTTTAACAAGCTAATAAAGTAAGGAGGAATAGATTCCAACTATAACTATTCCAAACAAAATTACTATTATGAGCAATGTTAGCACACATGTTAACTAACTTATTACAATCTCAACTAACTCTACTAAAAATAACATTTATGATTTCTTTGAGGAAATCAATTTCTTCCATCCCATATGTGATAAACTTCTTGTTCGGATCTTTGTTATGGCCATGCAAAAAATTAATGACATTTGCATTATCTCCTTCAATAATAATATCTTCATAATCCAACATCCAATCTTGTAGAATGACCTTTAACGCTTGAATGGCCAATAACTCCAAACGAGTAACATCCCAATGCAACCCCTTGAAACCAAAAGCCAAAAGAAATCTTCCTTTAAAATCTCTGAATAATCCACCTACAGTAGTCTTGTAGGAAAGAAAGAAAGAAGCATCCACATTAATTTTAAGCCAACCGGGTGGAAGAGGGTGCCAACTCTTAATCAACAGCCTATTAGGCTGATTAGCACCCCAGTAGTCCGATTTAAGAGCATCTTTATCAACAAATGAAGCTAGTGAAATAGTTTGAGCAGCTATGTACAAGAAAGAGTCTTCCTTTTCTCCATGGACTTGTTTACACCTTGATTTCCAATTCAGGAAAACAAAAATGCAATATAATTTCACAAGAAGAGAATTTTTACCAGCATTTCTTACCAACCACATACAACATTCCTTTATAGAAGTAAAGACTGGCAACAAGAAACCCCAATTATTTATAATCTGGATAATCTAAATCAGTTTGGAGCAACCGAACATCATATGTATAATGTTTTCCATCTCTAAGCATCCCCTAGGACAGGTAGCATCTCTTTTCAATCTTCTTTTCACCAAAAAGCCAAATGTTGGAATTTCTTTAGGAAACATTCTCCACCAAAAATTTTCAACCCGTGGCATGAGCTTTAGTTTTTTAAGCCAACTCCAATAGATATCTCTTCCCATTAAATCACCTGAAGCAGAAACCTATGAATTAACGACAGAAAGTGCTTTCCCTGTATGAAAATGAATCAACTCCTTATCCTTTGTAAGCTTAGAACAAACTTGAATTTGGGAAATGATAGTTACCAATTCTCCTTCAAACCAAGTCTTCAGTTCTTCTAAATTCCAGCTTCCATGAGTAATGAACTTATCAAGTATGTGTCCTCCATTAAGTTCACCAAAACAAAAGTTGGCCACCTAATAAGGCATTTATCCATCAACCAAACATCTTTGAGCACATTGATAGATTTTCCATCTTTCACTTTCAATTTAACAACCAGAGCAATAGGCTTACATCCTTTCATAAAACTTTTCCAAACCGAAGAAACACATTTCTTATTTGTGTATTCCAATTACGCTTTCCATATTTAGTACCCATAACTTGATACAATAAAGAAGAAGAACCACTAAGAAGATTACAAGCAAATTTAGCTCTTGAGGGGCCAACCTTATTGATGCAAGAGTGGCGATCACAGCCACCCAATTTACCTGGAAAATAAAGAACATCCTAGCTCACATAATGAATCCCTAACTTGCCATCATGTTTATGCCATATTAAGTCCCTGCACATTCTATCCAACTCTAAAAAAATGCTCCTAGGAATGAGAGAGTGCGTACTTTGAATTAAATTAAGAGACAAAATAACAGAATTTACTAAAGTTAGCTTTCTGGGAAATGAAATGTTTTTGTTGCTCCAAGTTTGTAGTCTACCCAACATATTTTGAATAAGAGAACCAAAATCATTAACTCCAAGTCTCCTTAATGCAATCTTCACTCCAAAGTAAGTCATCTCCTTAACCACTCTTAACCCCATTTATCAAGATATCATTTTTTTTCCTATTCTTCACTGAATTTCCAAAAAGAGCTATAGGTTTATCATAGTTTATATTCTGACCTGTCCAACTACAATACTCTAGTAAGATGTTCTTGACATTCTTAACCACCTTGAGAGAAGCATCATAATAAATCAAAACATCATTGAAATATAGTAAATGTGAGATATTCGAAAAACACCTTAACAAACTTTGATACCAATCTCACTTCCTTTAAGATCCAATGCATTTGAAAGTAATTGAGAGCAAAGAATGAACAAAAATGAGGATAGAGGGCAACCTTGCCGAAATCCACAAAGAGCCTTGATCAAATTTAAATAACTCCAATTCATCAAGATAGAAAATGAAGGAAATTCCATGCATTCCAAAATCAAATTAAAAAACTTAACTGGGAATCCAAAGTAATAAAGAACTTGTTTCAAAGTTGCCCACCCCATACTATCATATGCCTGTTCCATATCAATTTTAAAAGCAGCCAAACCCCTTTTTGATTTAGAAAATTTGAATTTGTGGAAGATCTCTTGAGCCAACAACATATTCTCCAACATAGAACAATTTTTAAAAAAAGTTGCTTGTTCTATTGAAATTAATTTTGGAATAACCTTTAGCATCCTATTCAAAAGAATTTTTGCCACAATCTTGTAAATAGATTTGCATAAGCTTATAGGTCTAAAATTGAAGGGAAAAAAAGGATTTTCAATCTTTGGAATTAGCATAACTAAGGTCTCTTTCCACTTATCATCCATAATTCCAGCAGCAAAAAAATGATAAATAGCATTTCACATATCAAATTTAATGATATTCTAATAGATCTTAACGAAAGAATAAGAGATTCCATCATTACCTGGCAATTTAAATCCACCAAGCTGGTTCAACATTTTCAAAACTTATTCCCAAGAGCATTCAACCTCCAAAAAGGTTATATCTTCATCATTCAGCATATTCAAGGGTGGTGGTCAGCCACATAAAGAACACTCCCTATGCCTCTATTTGTTGCTAAAATAATCCAAAAAAACTTCTTTAATTTGCTTTGGATCTTCTATCATATCTTCTAACCCATCTTTAATCTTATAAACCCAATTTGAATTTCTCCTAGTACTTGCAAAAGAGTGGAGAAACTTGGAATTTGTATCACCTTCCACTAGCCATCTCACCTTTGAACATTGTCTCCACCAAGTATTCAATCTAGCTAAGGTACAATTAAATTCCTCCACTTTAGACCTGAGAGTAATCAACTTCTCCACCAAAAGATAACCTTTTTTAGCCTCCTCTAATTGCAATTCCATGATTTGTTCTCTTAGATGATCTTTCAATGAATTAAGATCTAGAAGATTAGCCTTACTATAAAAAAATAAAGCTCTCAATGCCCTTATAGATTTAATGTAAAGAACTTCTGAAAGACTATTAATAGCTTTCCTAGACCAAGCTTTTGCCACCACAGCGTATGAAGCATGGTAAGAAGCCCAAGTTCAAATATGGAAATTCTTTTCATTTTGAAGTTATTTTTCAAAAGATTAACCAAAATAGGGAAATGGTCAGAAGCCACACTTGTAAGATGCTTTACCACCAGCCATTGAGATACTTCAGTTACTTTAGAATTTAGAAAACATCTGTATAACCTCTTCAAGATCCGAGCCCCATTTTTTTGTTATTACACCAGTGAACCGAGGTTTTATAAAGCCAACATCATGAAAATCATTATTGATAAGAAATGATTTTATTTCCTTTGGACCTTGTGAAAAACTGAATCTTCTCCCACCCCCTTTTTCTCTACTATCCAGTAAACAATTGAAGTCCCCACCCACTACTGAAGGTAAATCCTTGGAGGAAAAATGTTCTACTTTCCTCCACAATTCTCTTCTTTTAACAATGAAATTACTCCCATACACAATAGAGATACACCAAACACCCTTGTTAAAAACATCAAGATATCCAATAATACCTTGAGAAAAAGATGCCAAGACATTAAACGAAGACACCTTGGAGTTCCTCAAAACAAGAATTCCACCTGATAATCCATCAGTTGAAACATAATCAAAGTCCCAATCCAATCCGATAAGCTTATCTACTTCCTTTATGTCTATGGAAGAAACCTTGGTTTCCAACAACCCAAAAAAAAAAAACATCAAAATCCTTCACAAACTCTCTTTAGATATAGAGAAGCCTGGCTTTTCTTCGCTCCTCTACAATTCCAAAATGTGATGGAAGCCATTAATTAATTCGATGGGGATCAGCCCCCACACCATTTTTCTTTCCCATTTCGTTTCTTCTCATTTCAGAAATTTTGATAGGACCTAGACTTTTTAGTTCTTTAACCAAATTCCTTTTAGCAAGAGATGATCCACCTTCATTTGCATCAAATCCTTCAACACTTTTGCATCAAATTTCTCTGCTTAGGAGATTTATCCTTTTCAAAACAATTATTGACATTTTCTCCACTATCTTCCACTTCCCCCTCCTCACGGTCCATAGAATTGAAATGGACAAGCTCCTCATCACCATCGGCCAACACACTAAACTTGTTTACATAATGAGTAGAAGAAGGAGAATTAGACTTACAGCCTGTGACTTCTATAGGCTTAACTTCATCGTGTACTGCATCAGGTACTGTCTCGGAGGCAGGACTGATTACCTTGTCAACATTCATCAAATAAGTATCTTCTGTTGAATCCTCCAAAAATTTCTTTTTATCAATCATACCCAAAGCAACCTTGTTATACCCATTCACCTTAGGTAATTTGGCTGAAGTAGCAACATTTCTCCTTTTCATATCATTCTTCATTTTACATTTCCCATAATTTACATGAATCCAAGGTCCATAAGTAGGATTCATGTTGAAATGAGCATCAATACAAATAGCTTTTTCAATATTAGATTTAGCACCACCATTCTGAATAGTAACTTCGTTATTGGTTAAATATTTATGAGCTACACCTTGATCTCCATCTAGGCTTGAACAATTGCTGCTTTGATGACCAATTTTACCACATTTGTAATAGAAATTAAATATTAGCTCATATTCAATATTTTGAAAAAATCTAACAAAGATTCCTTCAACCCAAACACCCAAGGGAAGCTGTTTATCCAACTGAATACAAATACAAACTCGAGCAAACTCCCTCCTCCCCCATTGGAATATATTAGCATCAAGCATATAAGGTTTACCTATTTATGAAGAAATTCAATATATATTAACTTCATCCTAATATTGCAAAGGCAAGTTTGGCATTCTGATCCAAATCGGAGATATAAGGCCTTTTAATGACCCTGGAGAGAAACGCGGCGACCATTTGTCAATACCAATGATGTGTCCATTTACATACCAAGGTCCATCATATAGAACAGCTTCAACATCCTCTGATTCATTGAAAGCACAAAGGACCCAACCCATACCCAACATAGTTAAATGAAATTTGCCAAAGCGAGCCCACTGTCTATGCAATTCACCACTGATCTCATGAATTGGCATGTTATCACCAAATATCTTCACCACAATCGATCTTTGTAGCTTAAAAATATTCTCTTTCTCATTAACTTCATTCATTTTAACAGCTTTTCCATCCTCAGTCAAGCAATTTCCAAAATCCCAATTATCAATCCTGATTTTAGGATTTTTAATCCAAGAATACAACAAAACATTTCCCTCCGGATCTTTAGAACTAGTTTTAATCGTTACATTATTCTGTTCATTCATATAATTTAGATCGCCTGAAGTGAAAACACGCACTCTATTGAGATCATCTCCCAGAATAATATTATTCCTTGTCGCAACATCTTTAAAATCAGACTTAATATTAAGACCTCCATCAACATTTGAAACATCCGAAACCTGAATTGAGCTATTGCCTTCCAAATCATCCATTGGATGAAGATTTTTGTTAATAGATATCAGGGAATTCACATTTATTACGCCGTTGCCAGAGATTGTATTTGAATTTCCGAATCTATTGACAAAAATTTTCATGCCCGAAGAAGAAGCATGCGGATCAAGTGATTTCAAAGGTGACACTATAGGAGAAATTAATTTGCAAGGTGTTTTGCAATTAGAATCATTCAAAATGCCCTTACCTTTGCCTTCATCAAATTGAGTTTTATTAGAAACATTACCTACATTCTCCTTTATGATTAAATGACCATTAGATATGCTCTTATAAAATTCCGCAGTCTCTTTATTCAAGCCAGCATTATGATTACTAAAATATCCTTTATTTAGAATAATCATTCCATCATTAGACTGTGTTTCCAAAGTCAACATTACCAATGATGGCCGACAGCCATCTGTCGCTATCCCCAACCTCCCTGGTAGAGAAGAACGAACAAAAAATTGAAAAACATAAATTTGAAAAAGGGAGTTTCTCTCTCTAGATGAAATATTCTCTCTCTAAAAAATGTTTTCACAAAAGTAAGAGTTAAATATAAATGTAAGATGTCAAGAGTTGTAGAGATTTGAAAATATTTGCTTATACCCATACACATAGGGCTCCAAAAGATAATCCTCTTTTGGAATCCTATAGAAGATCTGGAGTCAGAAGATGATAACCAGATATATTCAAGTTTATATTTCATAGGTGTAGATATCCAAACAAATTGTCGTGGAGCTTAGCCACAATTTTTTTAATAGACCCTCGGTTGTATTTATATTTAAAAATGATGAATAAAATATTTTATTTATACATTCATTTCATGCATCATACATGATGATAGATATATACATTTGCATATTTAAATCACTGTCCTTGAATCTTTAGGATTAGAGCTCTCCTATCTTGCATACATAAGGTGATTGATTGTGTCTAGGATGTTAGCTGGCAGCTCACTCCAGGCAAGCATAAGCCCAGATTTTCCACCCCTCAGTGTGTCTCTTTTAACTTCTGATAAATTTTGAATTTATCATTTTTCATAGGATAGCAAATTCAATCTTTGATCTTTTAAACTCAAAATTTTAATCACATCTTTTTCCATTTAAAAATGTCTAATCATCACTAAAGATAAATAGAAGAGTTTATCCTCTTTGAAATAGAACTTAAGAACTATTTTTGTGCACCAAATTAAGAGAAATAAAACATCACTAAAGATAAATAGAAGAGAGTTTATCCTTTTTGGAATAGAACTTAGGAATTATTTATATGCACCAAATTAAGAGAAAATAAAACATCATCCTTAATCAAGAGTTATCTTAGGCCAAGGCTTGAGATGTAATAAATCACGGGGGTTTATGCCCGTGGAAAATCGAATTCCACCATCAAATAATTCCCTCTAGAGCATATATATATATGGTGTGGAAGAAACACGGTTTTTCGATTAGATTGTGTATATTATTACCCATCGGGGTACATTAGCAAGAGCCACTATCCTCAATAGTTTATCGTATGTATGATTTAATCTGCTCTTCCAGTGGCCTGCTTGTGAAGAGCGCGAAGGCCTGCGATCATCTCGTCCCTCAGAATGGTACTGTCGTATAACCATTTGAACTTTGTCCCCCATATAGTGGTACCCTTTCGTAGGTCCACAATTATTATATGTGCTACATTAACATCTTTTATTGGAGACTTTACCATGTGCATATTTTTTGGTTCGATGCGTATGGATGCATGCTTGACTATTTTTGCTGAAAGATTATGCTGATTGAGTTATATTGGTTTTTTCTTTTTTGGGTGTTTCCTTGCTGTCCTAGAATGTTACTAAATTTTTTATATTATGGTATAGTGGGACATTCGGCTCATAAGTTTTTCTTTTATTTGTTTTATAGCTCTTTAGAGCAGTAGTTAGCTGAGGTCCCTCATAAGGACCTTGCACTTTTGGTTTTAAATTAGCTCGTAGGCTCCTCTATGGGTTTTCCAAAAAAATCTAATTGTGCTATGGAGCAAAAATTATAATGAATAAATATTATATTTAATACTCATAATGCTAGTCAGGTTTTAACCTCATATTTTCTCTTATAATAGTTATTAATAATTTCATATTATTTTGTTACAAATCTGATCAAAGCACTGTAATTTTGATAATATAAAATATTATTGTGTTTGCTACTACATTCTCCTAATTCTTTGATATTCTATTTTGTTTTGTGTGTACTAATATTTTAGGAAAATAGTCCACCATTCACTTGTAATTTTGATCAGCTCAAGACTATGTAGACTAGGATTAGAGTCTATATTTTTAATTTGTTATGTATTTCTTTTCTTTCTTGAGTTGTATCATGTAATTTGGTGGATATCATTGCTGACTAACCTTGTACACACATAGGGGGAGAGAGAAAAACTATTTTGATAGATTTTTCTTCAACAAATTATAATGTACAACATTGGTTCATACTATAAAAATTTTATTAGTATTATACGATCTATTTTGTTCTATTAAAAACCCTAGCCACCTGAGGTTAAGATAGATACTAATTGTGTTCTGATTGTACTATATGATTTGATCAATTGAGTATGCCTTTGGTCATCCCAAAGGTCATACAAAACGAAAGCAATGAGTTTTGTACTAATTGTACTGTACGATATCCAAAGTATTGGATAATTGATAAATTATTAAATTGGTAGTCCTAGAGATTGTACCAAATGAAAGCCATAATTTTTGTATTGATCGTACTGTATGATGTCCATAGTGTTGGATGATCGATAATGTACAAAATTGGCCATCCTATAAGTCATCCCAAACAAACAGAAGTAATTTCTATAGTTCATACCAAACAACCTTATAATTATATGGTATGAAGTGTTATGAGTTCTGCATAGTTTGCCTAAATGTTTGTTCTCTTAATGCTGACAAATATAGTTTTGTACTAATCGTACTATATGATGCTTGTATTATATGGTAGATCTCTTAAAAACTAGGGTTTCTTGAAGCTCAATATTTAAGCCTCTCATATTTTCTTCTGAGAGATATTTTTTGTTGTTTAGACTTCAGGAAAGATAACCTTGTGAGAGAAGAGAGGGAGATTTGATGAGGGAGAAGTTGTGAGGGGATTCACATGGTTGCTCTAAGCAAGAATATTACTTAGTATCTAAAAGTGTCTGACTGGATTCTCTGTGGCTATGATGAAGAAGTTCTTCAACAAATATCGTGGTTCTCTGACCATCACCCGGAGGGTGAAAATAGAGTAGTGGTTCTATGACCATCACCTGGAGGGTTAAAATAGAGTTGAGGTTCTCTACATGTAAAATAGTCAATGTTCTCTATCGCATCGGGTTTGTGAAATAGCGTATGTACAGACTTCTCTACCTTTCTGTGAGAGCAAAAGGAGAGCAACTAATATTTAGTTCAATACTTGGAGAGGGAGTCTCCCAGGAGTGGACGTAGGTCAGGTTGACCGAACTAATATAAATTCTGGTGAGTTCATTCTGATTATTTTTCGCTCCATATATTTCTGCAATTATGTATGTGCTTGAAATATTTAGTTTATTTTATTGTTGTGAAATTTGCTTACTTCCACATCTACTGTTGTTGTTAATCGTGTGTGGGTGTGAAAAGTTTTTTAACCGATTTCTTTTTCCATAAAAATTTATTAAATAACCAATTTAACTCCCCCCGAGTCTCGGTAGCCTCGGGCTAATTCTTAAAGGTTTAATAACCTTTACGAACTTTCATATTTAATATATAATACAGAAGCAACATTTTTTTAATATTGGACTTAAAGCATTGGTGGAAAGCCTCCTTTAAATATTGAAAAAGTATAAACGTAGAAAAAGACAAAAAACTAATTATTGCTAATTAAGTTCCAATCCTTCACCAAGTTATATTAAGAGGAATTATATACATAACGTGTAAAAAAATTCCTAAATTTTCAAAACTAACCTATCTACATATGTAACCTATTAATAAATCTCCAAGAAGAATAAACTTTGATAACAAGTCACATGTAGAGCCAAAATTTAGTTCAAATTTTGAAATTTGTTAACTAATCATTCTAATCAACTCTATCTATCTTTCTCTCTCTCTCTCTCTCTCTCTCTCTCTCTCTCTCTCTCTCTCTCTCTCTCTCTCTCTCTCTCTTTGTATATGTCTAGAAGCTTTAGCTTAGTAGGAAGCGTCAAAAAATATATTGAGCTTTGTTAGGGTTTTTCCTTAGACATCTCCCCTCATTGAAGGGGTTCCGCTTCTGCTCTCCGACAGCCTCTCCTGGTTAGGGAGGTTTCTTCTACCGTTAATGGTTTCTCTCTTTTCCTCTCTTGGAGTTTCTCAGCTTTCTTGGCATGCTCTATTTGCAACTCCTATCCGATTAAAATCGCGTAGAATCAATTCTGACCGGGTAAAATCATCGTAGGAAATACTCAAATCGTTGTACAATAATCATATCTATAACATACTAAAAGTTGTGCGGTGAAAGTTGTTTGCCAAATCGAAATCACGTCCAAAATTTCAACTTACGAAAACACAAAACAATGCAACAACTCGGTCAAAACTCAATATCTTTTGAAAACAGAAAATAGGATTCGGAGTCCTTACCACGAGATCTTCACTTTTCCCAACAGCTGCGTCGGACGAAAAGCGCTCCGCGGCCTCCAAAATCCAGCTTTCCCTCTTTTCCCCTTTCTCTTTCTCTCTCTAAAATCAGATTATTTTGATTTTTAAATGATTTTCTCTCTCATCAAAACGAGCTGATTTTTATATATCCTTAAGCTGATCGGCCCGGCCGATCGCCAAATCGTCCCGGGACGAATCAGACCAAAATCGATCGTCCTTGGACGATTCCCAGAAACTTATCTCAGGACGGTATTTTGAACAGTGCAGATCGGCCTTGGCCGATCTCACTATCGTCCCAGACGATCCTGGGAGGAAAATCCAAGCTATAGAGGAACAGTAAGGGAACGATGTCTCACACTTAGTTCCAAGCTAACCAAAGAGGGGGGGTGAATTGATATTTAAAAATTTTCTTTTCACAAAGAGCAAAAAACACATAAATCAAAATCACACCACGTGAAAAGTAAATGCTGAATTAAAAGTGCGGAAGCAAGAAACAATAACACAGAAAATTTATAGTGGTTCAGTTCAACTCGACCTACGTCCACTCCTTGGAGGCACCCTCCAAGTATTTCACTACAAACGTGACTCTCCTTTAGCCCCACGGCTAGGCGGAAGAGCCTCACAAAGAACCTTTTTTATTACCCCGGCAAGGCAGAGAACCTATCTCCTTTTTCTTCCTCCTTAAGCTGGCAGAGAACCACAACCAGATGCTGACTCCTTACCTCTATCGACCCTTCCATAGATGAGAAACTCTAGACGAAGAAGAAGCAGAGCGATCCTTGAAGCAACCCTTGTAATCCCCTCACAAGCTCCCCCTCACAAGATCCTCTCTCTCTCCCTCTCTCTCTTTCTCTCCTCAAGGCTTTCTTCAGGTCAAGGCAGCAGCCAAAAGGTTTTTCAAAATGTTGAACAAAGCTCTTAAATAGAAGAGCTTCAAGAAGCTCATTAATTACAAGTTGACGACATTATCGTCCTGGCCGATATGGACATCGGCCTGGCCAATCAATACAAATCTCAGAAAAAATGCCAGAGCATCGCCTTGAATGCAAACTAGATGATTTAAAATTGGCTTGATCGTCCAGGCCGATCTCACGATCATCCCGGCCGATCAGTTCAAATCAGAGGAAAATTGTCCAGAGCATCGCCCTGAATTCGAGCTGGCTGATATTTATCGTCCTGAAGTAACTAAGGTTTTTAATAGATCATCCTGGCCGATCCTGCAATCATCCTGGACGATATGATCATATCAATCATCCTTAATTACTCCCCTTGATTCCTGATCAATTAAGGCATAATTTATGAATATTGTCCAGGCCGATCAATGATCGTCCTGGCCGATTATTTAAAAATACAGTATACCTTAATTGTCTATGGCGGCAACTTCTTTCTGTTTGGAACTTATCATCCTGGCCGATACACATATCGTCCAAGCCGATCTGTTAATGATGGCTGCCTTAATTTAGAATCCATATTTAGACTTTCTGTTTTAAGTCTGATCGTCCAGGA
>NW_021318775.1:3627562-3642388 GCF_001605985.2 Dendrobium catenatum
GGCTGCCTTAATTTAGAATCCATATTTAGACTTTCTGTTTTAAGTCTGATCGTCCAGGACGATGTAAATATCATCCTGGCTGATATGAGTAAAAATAAAAATTCTAAATCTCTCAAGTGTGTGTGTGTAGGGTTATTTAGCATCAGTCTCTTTGACCATTACAAATAGACTCAGGAAGAGAAAAAACAAAGTACAGACTGAATCAACCCTAACCTACACAATCTTGAACTAGCTTCGTTTGTTCGTCCGATCTTCGATTCCTGAAAAGTTAGAAGAAACAAGTAGTCCAAGAGAATGAACAGTTTTTGTCAATCATCAAAACATAAGTCCTAAAAATAGATTTGCAACATTGGCATTTGTGTGCCGCTTTTATTTTTACCTGGATATGTGAGACTCGTAAGGGTGTGAAAATTTTAATACTCATAATCTTAAAGTTTAAAATTTAGTGAGTCTAAATAATATAGAAAGATAACTAATTTAGGGAATTAGCTGGGGAACGACCCCGGGGTCGCATGCATATTTCTACACTACTTCTCTCCTTGCTTTAGACCCTTCCCCGCCTGCAAGTAGAGTCTGGATAGTCTGACCTATGAGGATGAGGTCTTGGACCTAAAGAAGTCCAGTCTTCAAAAAAAATATTTTCTAAGTCTGTTTTTAAAATTTCAAGCATATTTGATTTGAAGTCGTCAACCGGCATGTTTTGCATTAGAAACATATCTAAAAGAGTCAAAATTTTAATTTCATTAGTCCTTAGCATTTTGCACCCAATATAAGTCAAAGGGGTCAATTAGGAAAATCTCTACATGTCGGTTTCATCTATCCAAAACCTTAAATAAAATGTCCCTACCACTCCTTCATAAAAGACCAGACTCATCTCTTTTAAATCGATTAGGTGGTTAGCTGGCTCCCAATCCAGGCCTGGGAAAGTCCAGACCTTGCACTGCATTAGTTAGGTTCGGATGACTGTGGTCCAATGTCCAAATTAGATTTAGGATCCGGGGCAGATCTCTGATTATAAGACCCCAAACTTTGGGAATATAATCTCAAATTTCTAATAAAATGCACAACTTTAATTAAATCTTCTTTCATCTAAAACATAAAGCCCAACACTTCGATTAAGTTGGGATACTTCTGGATGGTTCTGGAATCTCAAAGTGTCCCCTATTTTTATTTCCTTGATTCTGATAATAACTGCTCAATCTTGATCCAATCCCTTTTGAGTTTCCAAAATTCATCTCTTTTGATATCATTCCTAAAAAATTTGATAAAATTTTGCCACTATTTTAATCGAGAGTTTTCGTAGGGGACTTTGTCTCCCTACGATATAATTAACTACAAGGGCTTGCGCTCATAGGAGATTTAGAACCACACACACCTGATTTTAAAAATTGATTTTTCAAAATTCAATTGAATTTCTTTGGGAAAACTTAAAATACTAGTAATTGTTATAATCATAATCAAAGAATTATCATCGAATGATATTTTCTCCCTTCGGGGAGATACACCGTTCTTTGATAAGGCTTTGGATGTGAAATCAACGATCACACTTATTTAATATTGTAGCTGGATATTTAGTAAAATCTCATTTTGACCCTTCAGGGTCATATGAAGTTCTCCTTAAGATCCGATCACAATATTCAAGATGAATTTCATAATTCTAAATCTGAATACCATTATGAAATTTTATTTTCACCTCTCGAGGTGATATACTTTTTATAACAAGACAATTCAAATTTAGATTTCAATTTTAAGTCCTAAAGAAAACCAATATTTTTCAAAAATCTATTTTCAAAATTCCACCAATAAAAAATTAGGACGAAATGAACGAAAATAGAACAAAGACGTTCATCCTAAGACTATCATAAATATGGTCCGGTATAATATACGTCCGAGGACAGAATAAAGATGTTCGTCTTGAGACAAAATAAAATATCATTCGTACGATCTTCATTCGAAGAAAAACCAGAGACATCCTAGGACGATCATAAATATCGTCCCATATGATATAAATCTTAGGACAGAACAGAGACATTCGTTATGGGATGAAAATAAATATCATCCACACGATCTTCGTTTGAGGATATAGCAGAGACGTTCGTCCCGTACGACCCATACTTAGAAAAAATTGTCCTCTATGTTCGTTCAACAGCTCACTGGTGACAAAAACTAATAGATTGTCCCGTACGAAGTAATATCATATAGTATGATCAATTTAAAAATATGAATTTTAAAATAGTCCCTGTGGTGTGTGTGTGCTCATTTACTCAATTACAATTACACTCTTTTAGACTCAATAAAATGAAAAATATAGACTACGATTATAATAAACTCTAAACTGTTCTTGATTCGAAGTCTTCAACAATCCAGAGTATAATTTCTCTGAAATATTAGTACACGCGAGAGCAAAAAAAATCTTCCAAAATTTCATAAGAGAAATAATAATCAAACCAATAATATTTGGAATCATAAAAAATATACAAGTTGTAAGAATATCAAACATACATAGCAACTATCTCAACACGGTGGTGGTGTGGTAGAACTCTGTCGATGGTGTGACTTAATTTCGGCGGTGGTGCGGCAGAACACCGGTGGTGGTGCAGCAGAACTTCGGTGGTGGTGTGACAGAACACCGGTGGTGGTGCAGCAGAACTTCGGTGGTGGTGCGACAGAACTCCGGTAGTGGTTGAAGAGGAGCTAGGCGGCTGGAGCTTTCTTCATTCTCTTCCTTCTTCTCTCTTGGCTTCCTCTCCACCTTTTCAAGAGGAAACGTGGTTCTATTTATAGAATTCTTGAGTGGCATGGCTTGTAAATAAGTGGAAGATCAAGGGTAATTGAGAGTGGTTTGAATGGACTGCCGATCTTGATTCCTATGATCATGTACCATTCAATGGACCTTTAACAATCTTAATGATATCAAAATTTGATTATCATGGGCTTGTTGAATTCGTCTCATTGAGCCGCTCGATTTGACTATAAGCATGTCACAATTGGAGATCATTTGGTAACCCAAATTATGGTTTCATCCTTCTAAAAGTGCTTCGAGACTTTGATTTGGACTCATTTGGGCTCGGATTGGGTCGAATTTGGTGTTGTTGCGTTTATGTTTTGAATACGTTCAATTTGACTATAAGTTTGCTTAAAACGGAGCTTGGATAGTCCCATAATTAATTTCGGAAGCTTTCAACTCACTTTTGCTTCAAGATTCTTGCCCGATCATGATTAAGTTTTTATGTTATATCATAGCTCTTATTAAAATAAAATGTAATTATTATAGATTTTGTTTTAAAATAAAAGAATACGATAAGAAATTAATATAGCCTTTCATACGTAATTAGAGTTTATTTATTAATAGACTTCATGCATCGATTCATTTAAGTCAAGGTTCATGTAATTAAAAGTGCATTCAGATTTGAGTCCTTTAAGCTCTCTATTATTATTTGACTATCTACAAGACATGATTTCTTTCTCTCATTCCTAAAGTTCACTATGGATATAATTACTTGCTAATCATCAAAATAACTTGGATTATGCAAATAGTATTTTCATGAGCATACATTTACTTGTTGTTGTTACAAGATTTATAATTAATAATATAAATAAATAGTAACATATGGTGCTTCTCCTATGCTTAGTAAATTATGTTATTGTTAATTATTTATTGCCTGAGGAAATCTGACCTCATTTCTCCTGTCATTTTGATTTACTAACACTGCATTAATACATAGAAATTGCATCCTAATGTTAGATTTCGCTAATTAGCATGTAATTAAATTTATCATAATTCATATGATTATTGCTTTAAATATAACTTTACTTAACAATTTTATGGGTTTTAAGAAGATGTATAGTTGGAATGATTTCATTCTCATTTCATGTTCACATGCATGAATATTACCATACGTTATTTTAAATTTTACATGTATATTAATTTAGAAATAAAATACATGAATTTCTCACACCTATTTTTCTCTTCGCCTTTATATGAGAGGTACATTTGGAGCTTTTGGAGCACTAGATGAAGGAATCTACAGATATAAGTATCATACGACTTCATTAATTTTGGTGGGGGTGCTACGCGAGAAACCATCGGGTTGTAGCCCCCGGTGCTGTTAGTTTCTTTAAAAATCAGAAAACACTTTAGGAACCCTTATGGAAATCAATTAAATATTAATCATCCCTTGATTAAATATCAATTAATTAAAATTCATTAGAAGATAAAAATCAGGTTTAAGAGTATAAATCTAAGTAAAAATGCTAAAATAAGAGACTTATGAAATTAAATTTTAATTCATTAGATAATTAACTCACTCATAATTAACCATGCACATAATTCAAAATACACCCAAAGTTTGATAAAAATTAATAATTTGGAATTAGATTAAAATATTTGAAGACAAACTAAAATTGATAATCCATTGATAACAAAGGTGAACAAAATAAATGATTAATTAAAAGTTCAATACAACTCTCAATCTAATAATTAATCTAAAGTTTAATCAACCCATAATCTTCAACCAACTAAACTAAATTGATTGGTTACTGCTGGGTTACCCAGGCCTACGAGGCTATTAAGTTAGCCCCAAGGATGATGAAATAAACCTCACGGCCTCGGTGAGCAACAAAGGTAGTAATCATTAAATATTTAAAATACATTTTATAATAAATATTAATTCATTAATATTTAAACTTAAATTAAAATTTTCCTTTGACCTTCAATAAATCAGAGTAGAAAACAACTTTAACTAAATTATCCTATATAGGGCATATCAAAACCACACAACCCGCTACACACTCTAGAACTTATTTGTTAAGATCACTGACTCTTGCCTTAGGTTAGGCTGCTAGTGTTTTTTGTTTTAATGCGAGTACCTTGTCTTGAGGGTATCCTTAGTGTATTTATTTACTTTATGTACTATGGATGTCTTGGCATGAATACACTTTAGTTTATTAATTAATGTACACATGCATTACATTCATGAATGCATATTCATTTGCTATGCTTTTTATTGCTAAAAGAGTGCCAAAGTAGAATGTACTTAGGATGCTTTTTTTTTTTTACAAATGCATAAGCAATATTATTAAAAGAAAAAGAGATTACAAACTAAGGAAGGGATCACTTTTCTCCTTTAACAAGCTAATAAAGTAAGGAGGAATAGATTCCCAACTATAACTATTCCAAACAAAAGTACTATTATGAGCAATGTTAGCACACATGTTAACTAACTTATTACAATCTCTACTAACTCTACTAAAAATAACATTTTTTATTTCTTTGAGGAAATCAATTTCTTCCATCCCATATGTGATAAACTTCTTGTTCGGATCTTTGTTATGGCCATGCAAAAAATTAATGACATTTGCAGTATCTCCTTCAATAATAATATCTTCATAATCCAACATCCAATCTTGTAGAATGACCTTTAACGCTTGAATGGCCAATAACACCTATTAATAATCTGGATAATCTGAATCAGTTTGGAGCAACCGAACATCATATGTATAATGTTTTCTGTCTCTAAGCATCCCCTATGACAAGTAGCATCTCTTTTCAATCTTCTTTTCACCAAAAATCCAAATGTTGGAATTTCTTTAGGAAACATTCTCCACCAAAAATTTTCAACCCGTGGCATGAGCTTTAGTTTTTTAAGCCAACTCCAATAGATATCTCTTCCCATTAAATCACCTGAAGCAGAAACTTATGAAATAACGGCAGAAAGTGCTTTCCCTGTCTGAAAATGAATCAACTCCCTATCCTTTGTAAGCTTAGAACAAACTTGAATTTGGGAAATGATAGTTACCAATTCTCCTTCAAACCAAGTCTTCCGTTCTTCTAAATTCCAGCTTCCATGAGTAATGAACTTATCAAGGTCCGTGTCCTCCATTAAGTAGACCAAAACAAAAGTTGGCCACCTAATAAGGCATTTATCCATCAACCAAACATCTTTGAGCACATTTATAGATTTTCCATCTTTCACTTTCCATTTAACAACCAGAGCAATAGCCTTACATCCTTTCATAAAAATTTTCCAAACCGAAGAAACACATTTCTTATTTGTGTATTCCAATTACGCTTTCCATTTTTAGCAGCCATAACTTGATACAATAAAGAAGAAGAACCACTAAGAAGATTCGAAGCAAATTTAGCTCTTGAGGGGCCAACCTTATTGATGCAAGAGTGGTGATCACGGCCACCCAATTTACCTGGAAAACAAAGAACATCCTAGCTCACATAATGAATCCCTAACTTGCCATCATGTTTATGTCATAATAAGTCCCTTCACATTTTATCCAACTCTGAAAGAATGCTCCTAGGAATGAGATAGTGCGTACTTTGAAATAAAGTAAGAGACAGAATAACAGATTTTACTAAAGTTAGCTTTCTGGGAAATGAAATGTTTTTGTTGCTCCAAGTTTGTAGTCTACCCAACATCTTTTGAAAAAGAGAACCAAAATCATTAACTCCAAGTCTCCTTAATGCAATCTTTGCTCCCAATTAAGTCATCTCCTTAACCACTCTTAACCCCATTTATCAAGATATCATTTTTTCTTCCTATTCTTCACTGAATTTCCAAAAAGAGCTATAGGTTTATCATAGTTTATATTCTGACCTGTCCAACTACAATACTCTAGTAAGATGTTCTTAACATTCTTAACCACCTTGAGAGATCATAATAAATCAAAACATCATCGAAATATAGTAAATGTGAGATACTCAAAAAACACCTTAATAAACTTTGATACCAATCTCACTTCCTTTAAGATCCAATGCATTTGAAAGTAACTGAGGGCAAATAATGAACAAAAACGAGGATAGAGGGCAACCTTGCCGAAATCCACAAAGAGCCTTGATCAAATTTGAATAACTCCAATTCACCAAGATAGAAAATGAACGAAATTCCATGCATTCCAAAATCAAATTATAAAACTTAATAGGGAATCCAAAGTAATGAAGAAATTGTTTCAAAGTTGCCCACCCCATACTATCATATGCCTGTTCCATATCAATTTTAAAAGCAGCCTAACCCCTTTTGGATTTAGAAAATTTGAATTTGTGGAAGATCTCTTGGGCCAACAACATATGCTCCAACATAGAACAATTTTTAAACAAAGTTGCTTGTTCTATCGAAATTAATTTTGGAATAACCTTTAGCATCCTATTCAAAAGAATTTTTGCCACGATCTTGTAAATAGGTTTGCATAAGCTTATAGCTCTAAAATTGAAGGGCAAAAAAGGATTTTCAATCTTTGGAATTAGCATAACTAGGGTCTCTTTCCACTTATCATCCATAATTCCATAAGCAAAAAAATGATAAATAACATTTCACATATCAATTTTAATGATATTATAATAGATCTTAACGAAAGAATAAAAGATTCCATCATTACCTGGCAATTTAAATCCACCAAGCTGGTTCAGCATTTCCAAAACTTATTCCCAAGAGCATTCAACCTCCAAAAAGGTTCAATCTTCATCATTCAGCATATTCAAGGGTGGTGGCTAGCCACATAAAGAACACTCTCTATGCCTCCATTTGTTGCTAAAATAATCCAGAAAAACTTCTTCAATTTTCTTTGGATCTTCTATCATATCTTCTAACCCATCTTTATTCTTATAAACCCAATTTGAATTTCTCCTAGTGCTTGCAAAAGAGTGAAAAAACCTGGAATTTGTATCACCATCCACTAGCCATCTCACCTTTGAACATTGTCTCCACAAAGTATTCAATCTAGTTAAGGTACAATTAAGTTCCTCCACTTTAGGCCTGAGAGTAATCAAATTCTCCACCAAAAGATAACCTTTTTTAGCCTCCTCTAATTGCAATTCCATGATTTGTTCTCTTAGATAATCTTTCAATGAATTAAGATATAGAAGCTTAGACTTACTGTAAAAAAATAAAGCTCTCAATGCCCTTCTAGATTTAATGTAAAGAACTTCTGAAAGACTACTAATAGCTTTCCTAGACCAAGCTTTGGCCACCACAGCGTATGAAGCATGGTAAGAAGCCCAAGTTCAAATATGGAAATTCTTTTCATTTTGAAGGTATTTTTCAAAAGATTAACCAAAATAGGGAAATGGTCAGAAGCCACACTTGTAAGATGCTTTACCACCACCCATTGAGTTACTTCAGTTACTTTAGAATTTAGAAAACATCTGTATAACCTATCCAAGATCCGAGCCCCATTTTTTTGTTATTACACCAGTGAACCGAGGTTTTATAAAGCCAACGTCATGAAAATCATTATTGATAAGAAATGATTTTATTTCCTTTGGACCTTGTGAAAAACTGAATCTTCTCCCGCCCCTTTTTTATCGACTATCCAGTAAACAATTGAAGTCCCCACCCACTACTGAAGGTAAATCCTTGGAGGAAAAATGTTATACTTTCCTCCACAATTCTCTTCTTTTAACAATGCCAATACTCCCATACATAATAGAGATACACCAAACACCCTTGTTAAAAACATCAAGATCTCCAATAATACCTTGAGAAAAAGATGCCAAGACATTAAACGAAGACACCTTGGAGTTCCTCAAAACAAGAATTCCACCTGATAATCCATCAGTTGAAACATAATCAAAGTCCCAATCCAATCCGATATGCTTATCTACTCCCTTTCTGTCTATGGAAGAAAGCTTGGTTTCCAACAACCCAACAAAAAAAAAACATCAAAATCCTTCACAGACTCTCTTTAGATATAGAGAAGCCTGACTTTTCTTCGTTCCTCTACAATTCCAAAATATGATGGAAGCCAATAATTAATTCGATGGGGATCAGCCCCCACTCCATTTTTCTTTCCCATTTCATTTCTTCTCATTTCAAAAATTTTGATAGGACCTAGACTTTTTAGTTCTTTAACTAAATTCCTTTTAGCAAGAGATGATACACCTTCATTTGCATCAAATCCTTCAACACTTTTACATCAAATTTCTCATAATTCTGCTTAGGAGATTTATCCTTTTCAAAATAATTATTGACATTTTCTCCACTATCTTCCACTTCCCCCTCCTCATGATCCATAGAATTGAAATGGACAAGCTCCTCATCACCATCAGCCAACACACTTAACTTGTTTACATAATGAGTAGAAGAAGGAGAATTAGACTTACAGCCCGTGACTTCTATAGGCTTAACGACATCGTGTACTGCATTAGGTACCGTCTCGGAGGCAGGACTGATTACCTTGTCAACATTCATCAAATAAGTAGGTTCTGTTGAATCCTCCAAAATTTTCTTTTTATCAATCATACCCAAAGCAACCTTGTTATACCCATTCACCTTAGTTAATTTGGCTGAAGTAGCAACATTTGTCCTTTTCATATCATTCTTCATTTTACCTTTCCCATAATTTACATGAATCCAAGGTCCATAAGTAGGATTCATGTTGAAATGAGCATCAATACAAATAGCTTTTTCAACATTAGATTTAGCACCACCATCGTGAATAGTAACTTCATTATTTATTAAATCTTTATGAGCTACACCTTGATCTCCATCTAGGCTTGAGCATTTACTGCTTTGATGACAAATTTTACCACATTTGTAATAGAAATTAAATATTAGCTCATATTCAATATTTTGAAAAAATCTACCAAAGATTCCTTCAACCCAAACACCCATGGGAAGCTGTTTATCCAACTGAATACAAATACAAACTCGAGCAAACTCCCTCCTCCCCCATTGGAATATATTAGCATCAAGCATATAAGTTTTACTTATTTATAAAGCAATTTAACATATATTAACTTCATCCTAATATTGCAAAAACAAGTTTGACATTCTGATCCAAATCGGAGATATAAGGCCTTTTAATGACCCTGGAGAGAAACTCGGCGACCATTTGTCAATACCAATGATGTGTTCATTTACATACCAAGGTCCTTCATATAGAGAAGCTTCAACATCCTCTGATTCATTGAAAGCACAAAGGACCCAACCCATACCCAACATAGTTAAATGAAATTTGCCAAAGCGAGCCCACTGTCTATGCAATTCACCACTGATCACATGAATTGGCATGTTATCACCAAATATCTTCACCACAACCGATCTTTGTAGCTTAAAAATATTTTCTTTCTCATTAACTTCATTCATTTTAACAGCTTTTCCATCCTCAGACAAGCAATTTCCATAATCCCTATTATCAATCCTGATTTTAGGATTTTTAATCCAAGCATTCAACAAAACATTTCCCTCCGGATCTTTAGAACTAGTTTTAGTCGTAACATTATTTTGTTCATTCATAGAATTTAGATCGCCTGAAGTGCAAACACGCACTCTATTGAGATCATCTCCCAGAATAATATTATTCCTTGCCGCAACATCTTTAAAATCAGACTTAATACTAAGACCTCCATCAACATTTAAAACATCCGAAACCTGAATTGAGTTATTGCCTTCCAAATCATCCATTGGATGAATATTATTGTTAATAGATATCAGGGAATTCGCATTTATCACGCCGTTGCCAGGGATTGTATTTGAATTTTTGAATCTATTGACAAACATTTTCATGCCCGAAGAAGAAGCATGCGGATCAAGTGATTTCAAAGGTGACACTATAGGAGAAATTAATTTGCAAGGTGTTTTGCAATTAGAATCATTCAAAATGCCCTTACCTTTGCCTTCAACAAATAGAGTTTTATTAGAAACATTACCTACATTCTCCTTTATGATTAAATGACAATTAGATGTTCTCTTATAAAATTCTGCAGTCTCTTTATTCAAGCCAGCATTATGATTACTAAAATCTCCTTTATTTAGAATAATCATTCCATCATTAGACTGTGTACCCACAGTCGACATTACCGATGATGGCCGACAGCCATCTGCCGCTATCCCCAACCACCCTGGCAGAGAAGAACGAACAAAAAATTGAAAAACATAAATTTGAAAAAGGGAATTTCTCTCTCTATACGAAATCTTCTCTCTCTAAAAAATGTTTTCACAAAAGTAAGAGTTAAATATAAATGTAAGATGTCAAGAGTTGTTGAGATTTGAAAATATTTGCTTACCCATACACATAGGGCTCCAAAAGATAATCCTCTTTGGGAATCCTGTAGAAAATCTGGAGTCAGAAGATGATAATCAAATATATTCAAGTTTATATTTCATAGGTGTAGATATCCAAACAAATTGTCGTGGAGCTTAGCCACAATTTTTTTAACAGACCCTGGGTTGTATTTATATTTTAAAAATGATGAATAAAATATTTTATTTATACATTCATTTCATGCATCATACATGATGAAAGATATATACATTTGCATATTTAAATCACTATCCTTGAATCCTTAGGAGTAGAACTCTCCTATCTTGTATACATAAGGTGATTGATTGTGTCTAGGATGTTAGCTGGCAGCTCACTCCAGGTAAGCATAAGCCCATATTTTCCACCACTCAGTGTGTCTCTTTTAACTTCTGATAAATTTTGAATTTATCATTTTTCATAGGATAGCAAATTCAATCTTTTATCTTTTAAACTCAAAATTTTAATCACATCTTTTTCCATTTAAAAATGTCTAATCATCACTAAAGATAAATAGAAGGGTTTATCCTCTTTGAAATAGAACTTAAGAGCTATTTATGTGCATTAAATTAAGAGAAATAAAACATCACTAAAGATAAATAGAAGAGAGTTTATCCTTTTTGGAATAGAACTTAGGAATTATTTATGTGCACCAAATTAAGAGAAAATAAAACATCGTCCTTAATCAAGAGTTATCTTAGGCCAAGGCTTGAGATGTAATTAATCACGACGGGTGCCCGTGGAAAACCGAATTCCACCATCAAGAGCTGATATATATCGGGTATGGAAGAAACACGTTGTTTCGATTAGATCGTGTATATTATTACCCTAGCCACCTGAGGTTAAGATAGATACTAATTGTGTTATGATTGTAATGTATGATTTGATCAATTGAGTATGCCTTTGGTCATCCCAAAGGTCATACCAAACGAAAGCAATGAGTTTTGTACTAATTGTACTATACAATATCCAAAGTACTGGATAATTGACAAATTATTTAATTGGTAGTCCTAGAGATTGTACCAAATGAAAGCCATAATTTTTGTATTGATCGTATTGTATGATGTCCATAGTGTTGGATGATCGATAACGTACAAAATTGGCTATCCTATAAGTCGTCCCAAAAAAATAGAAGGAATTTCTATAGTTCATACCAAACAACCTTATAATTATACGGTATGAAGTGTTATGAGTTCTGAATAGTTAGCCTAAATGTTTGTTCTCTTAATGCTGACAATTATAATTTTGTACTAATCGTACTATACGATTCTTGTATTGTATGGTACAAATAGAAGATTGATCTCTTAAAAACTAGGGTTTCTTGAAGCTCAATATTTAAGCCTCTCACATTTTCTTCTGAGAGATATTTTTTGTTGTTTAGACTTCAGGAAAGATAACCTTGTGAGAGAAGGAGGGAGATTTTATGAGGGAGAATTTGTGAGGGGATTTACATGGTTTCTCCAAGCAAGAATATTACTTAGTATCTACAAGTGTCTGACTGGATTCTTTGTGTCTATGATGAAGAAGTTCTTCAACAAATATCGTGGTTCTCTGACCATCACTCGGAGGGTGAAAATAGAGTAGTGGTTCTATGACCATCACCTGGAGGGTTAAAATAGAGTTGAGGTTCTCTGCATGTAAAATAGTCAATGTTCTCTATCGCATCGGGTTTGTGAAATAGCGTATGTACAGACTTCTCTACCTTTCTGTGAGAGCAAAAGGAGAGCAACTACTATTTAGTGCAGTACTTGGAGAGGGAGTCTCCCAGGAGTGGACGTAGGTCAGGTTGACCGAACTAATAAAAATTCTGGTGAGTTCATTCTAATTATTTTTCGCTCCTTATTTTTCTGCAATTATGTATGTGGTTGAAATATTTTGTTTTTTTTTATTGTTATGAAATTTTCTTACTTTCGCATCTACTGTTGTTGTTTATTGTGTGTTGGTGTGAAAAGTTTTTTAACCGATTTCTTTTTCCATAAAGAATTTATTAAATAACCAATTTAACCCCTCCCCCCGGGTCTCGGTAGCCTCGGGCTAGTTCTTAAAGGTTTAATAACCTTTACGAACTTTCATATTTAATATATAATACAAAAGCAACATTTTTTTAATATTGGACTTAAAGCATTGGTGGAAAGCCTCCTTTAAATATTGAAAAAGTATAAACGTAGAAAAAGACAAATTATAACCAATTATTGCTAATTATGTTCCAATCCTTCACCAAGTAATATTAAGAGGAATTATATACATAACGTGTAAAAAAAATCCTAAATTTACAAAACTAACCTATCTATGTATGTAACCTATTAATAAATCTCCAAGAAGAATAAACTTTGATAACAAGTCACATGTAGAAGAGCGAAAATTTAGTTCAAATTTTGAAATTTGTTAACTAATCATTCTAATCAACTCTCTCTCTCTCTCTCTCTCTCTCTCTCTATCTATCTATCTTTCTCTCTCTCTTTGTATATGTCTAGAAGCTTTAGCTTAGTAGGAAGCGTCAAAAAATATATTGAGCTTTGTTAGGGCTTTGCCTTAGACATCTCCCCTCATTGAAGGGGTTCTGCTTCTGCTCTCTAACAGCCTCTCCTGGTTAGGGAGGTTTCTTCTACCCTTAATTGTTTCTCTCTTTTCCTCTCTTGGATTTTCTCGGCTTTCATGGCATGCTCTATTTGCAACTCCTTGATCATTCCACCTTCATCTTGTCCAATAGCGATTAATCAAGTGAGATCGAATGATCCTAGCTTTTTGAATGGGAAATCTAGCTCTAGAAATTTTCTTGATGTCCTTTCAGGCATTTGCTGCCCCTTTTGAGTATTTTTGGTTGGAAAGTTTCCTAAATATAGGCCCTCTCAACATTTAATCAAAAAATTCTTTTTAAACTAAAATTTTTCAGTGAGTTTTCAATTGCCCTATTAGATCCTTGACATGTTCTGATTAAACTAAGTAATGATATAAATTATTGTAGAGTTTTACTCACCACTTGCATTTTGTTAGAAATTATATCATGAAACTGACCAAATGGTTCCTTTTTTTGACATCAATGAGGAATCGCACATTGTTCTGATTTGGGACTCTGCCCTGAATTTACACTTATACATGTTTGTGTTACCTATCTTAGACAACTTGGTTTGCTTTTTAGTTGTCCCTTTCTTACTTATACCTCCACTTTGATTGGCTCTCATCCGTCGGTTGTTTGTGTGTTGGTAGAATTGTACATTATGAAATGTTATCTTAATAGTGTTTGGATTGGTCCTAGAAAATTAGTATATATACAAAACATTATGATGGAAAAATTCCCTTCTTTTGTGAGTATTGCAAATCATTGGGTCATTTTAAAAAGAAATGTGTTAGCCTTCATCCTCATTTAGCTAAGGAACCTCTTACTAATGTTAAATTGGTGAATGCAACTACTAAAGAAACCTATCAGTTAGCTCCTCTTGTAGATGGCATTCCCTTGACTACTTCTCCTATAGTTGAAATTTTGTCGATAAGTCTAAAGGTTTTCCTGTTTATTACACTTTAGTTCTCGTTGCTATTGATATTGAAGGGTATTTAAATTTGGTTGATATAGTGGAAGATTTTGTGGTTAATGCTAGGGATAATAACACTGTTCAAAAAAATATTTTTATTTCAGTGTCTGGTTCTGATTACTCTGATGTCTCTAAGATGGAGTTGATTAGTAATATTAAATGTTCTCCTATTTCTGATGAGGCTTTTATTTCATTGGGATTTGTGAATTCTCTTATGAATGGATTAATTGATGCACTTATGTTGGTTATACTGATTGGTTGCATGACC
>NW_021318775.1:3646761-3657035 GCF_001605985.2 Dendrobium catenatum
TGGTTTTCTTAATATATATATATATATATATATATATATATTAATTTTTAGTGGCATTACTCTGCTGGAAAGCCATTGAAAAAAATTATTGTTAGAAATTAGCCACCAGTTGTTGTTTCCTATATGGCTTTTACCGATGAAAAATTATTTATTGGAAATCTTATTTTCCATCATAAATTTGCCAATTTTCACCAAAAAAAACCGCCGATAATGATCGATTTTCCTGTAGTGAAATTTAATATTAGGAACGTTTGTGAGATTTTAACATCTAATTTGTTATTATAACAGTTTTGAATAATTTCATTTTTTTCAACATATAATTCAAAATCAACATTTTTTTTATTATTAAACTAAAAAGCATAGGTGGAAAGCCTCCTTTAATGATTAAAAAGGAACAAAAGTAGAAAAAAACAAGTTAAAACCAATGATTGCTAATTAACTTGCAGTTCTTCACCAAGTTATATTCAGAGGAAATTATACACATAATATATAATTTCCCCTAAAATTACAAAATTACCATGTCTAAGTAACATATTAATAAATTTCCATAAAGAATGAACGTTGATAACAAGTCACATGTAGAGCTAAATTTTTTGTTTGAATTTTGAAATTTTTTTAACTAATCACTCTAATCAACACACACAAACACACACACTCTCTCTCTCTCTAAATATTTTATAACAATAATAGGGTTGGCTTTAAAATGTGAAAATTTGATTTAAAATTTACCAAGATTCATACACCCAAGCCTTCTAGTGCAAAATAATTTTTTTTATTCCGATCTTGATTAACCCATTTGAACTTGAGTCAAAGTAGTGTCTAACCGCTCAATTTGATCAATATTGATAAATATTAAAAAGGTAGTTATACCTTATTTTGCATGCACTTTGCAGCTAACTTGGCATCCCCATCTCTCACAAGAAGGAAGAGTTTATTCACATTAGGTTGTACTCTAAGAACTTTCTCCACAAAGACTTCAAACCAAGCAACAAACAACAACATGAGTTAGAACTATATCTTTCAACTTTTGAAAGTGCGGCTAAGTCTTTGTTTGGGTCGACTTCCTTACTGCTTCTTAAAGCAGCTTTCTAGTACAAAATTTTATATTTTTATACTAGAAAGCTGCTTTAAGAAGCAATTAGAAATCAATCCCAAATGAAGCTTTTGACGAAGACCTCTTTACTAAACAAAGGGAATGTAATCATCAAGAAAAGAGATCTTCGTCAAAATCCATCAAAGTACTGTGACATTGCTTTTCAGCTTGTTAAGAAGGCGTAATGTTTGGGGGTGATTTGTTCTTGCAATTGCATGAACATAAATTTCAAGCATTTTTTCCAACGGCTCTTCATAATCAGTTGGACTAAAATAGAGAAGGACATATTTGGTGAACTCATCCCATGCAAGGGTCCAAAAAATTTTGTCAACCAAAAGTGCCATTGTAGGGTGATTCCGTCAAGATGGAAGATGCTAGTTGAACTTTTGATCATTGGAAATATTTTTAAATTAAAAATATTGTACTTATTTATGAGCCCATCCAGTTGGATCCTTACCATTGAACATTGGAAAGGGCAATTTGAGGTGTTAGTGATGGTGGTCATTGTTGGTGCTAGAATGAGCAACCTAGGGTGAAGGTGAGGATTCACTTGGCACAAATTGGTTAATTTTAGGGTTGCTAGTGTGTGAATTTTGGGATGTCCATATGTCTTGGAGTTCAGTTAATACTATTTGAAGGATAGAGTTTAGTGTTCAAAGTTGGGCTTTAATCACACTAAGGTTTTGTTTGGCAGCTTTCTTACTGCTTCTTAAATTAGCTTTTTAGTATAAAATTTTTAATTTTTAAACTAGAGAGCTATTTAAGAAGAAATAAAAAAGTCATCCCAAACAAAGCCTAAGATGTCCATGACCTCACTACAGAATTTAGCATTTTTTTTTTTGTTACGAGTTTCCTTAGTTGAAAAGCTCTGATACCAATGACATGATTAATTTTTATAAAGAAAGAAGAGGAGAATGGGAAAGAAGATTGGGGAATAAATTTTATCAAATGTTTGGTTTTTAACTCTTTATCCTATTTACATCCTTATTTCCATTACATAGAATAGTCCTACATAAATTAAAGCAAGCAACTGACATTTCTTAAATGGAGGTAAACCAACTGCCTCCACTAATAACCCAACTAGCTTTTTTAAAATAGGTCTAGAATCCTACTGGTCATCTAAGAATTCAAAAAGTTGTAAGAGATGCACTTCTAATGATTACATAGCACCTTACATTTCACCTTGAAAGAATGGTCACAATTAGAAATAATATGACAAAAAATTTCAAGTTCTAGCATACATAGTTACGATGCCTGTTAAACATAATGATTTCTTTTAAAGAAGGAGAAAGTATTTAATTTAAATTAGAAACAGGTGTAGAGTATTGAATTACAAGGGTTGACCCATCCCTTAATTTAGAGTTGGTCAGATTACAATAATTTGAAGGGCTGGTCAAAGGTCCAATGATGGTTGGACAGAAATCCGACGGCTTTTATGCGGAAGTTTGACTAATAAGGAATGATTCGATGAAGGTCTGGTGGTGAATGACCTCCAGGAAGTGGTCCGAAGAAGGTCGGGTTGAAGTCCAGAAGTGGTCGGCGGCCGAGCGGTGGTCCGATGATGGTCAGTAGCCGGGCCATGGTCCAATGAAGGTCTGGCTGAAGTCTGGCAGCAGTCGAAGGCCGCGTGGTGGTCCGGCGTTGATCATCGATCAGGCAGTGGTCCGATGAAGGTAGGGCTGATGTTTGGAACCGGCGGTCAGCTACCAGGCAATTGTTCCGTAGTGGTCGACGGCCAGGCAGTCGATAGCCGAGCGATGATCCGACGAAGGTTAGGCTGAAGTCTGACAAAGGTCGGCAGCCTGGTTAAAGTCGACGGCAGTCGGTAGCCGGGCGGTGATCCGATGAAGGACGGGCTGAAGTTTGGTACCGATCGACGGCCAGGCGGTGGTCTGATGATGATCGACGGCTGGGCGGTGGTCCCATGAAGGTCAAGCTAAAGTCTGGCGAAGGTCGACGGTCGGGCGGAAGTCCGATGACGTTCTGCAGTCGGGCGGTGGTCCGACAAAGGTCAGGCTCAAGTCCAGTGGTGGTCCGGTGGCGGTTGGAGGTCGGGCGGTGGTCCAACGAATGTCTGGCTAACATCCGGCGACGGTCGGAGGCCGGGAGGTGGTCCGGCGGCGGTCGGAGACAAGGCGGTGGTCCGGCGGCGATCGGCGGCCTGGCGGTGGTACGGTGACAGTCTGATGCCGAGAGGTGGTCCTGCAGCGGTCGGTGGTCGGCAGCCGGATGGTGGTCCAGCGGTGGTGCTAGAGCTCTTCAAGCTTCAGAGCTCTCCCCAATCTCCATCCAAAGGTCCCCCTCATGTAGAGAGTGGGTCTATTTATAGATTTTCATGAGTGACAAACCTGGTAAATTTAGAGAAGATCTGGGGCATGTTCGAAGTGCTCCATCGAATGGCCCATATTGCTTGCTTCCCCATATCATAGAGAGTTTTTTAACTATTTAAGTGCCTTAATGATATCGAAATTCAGAGATCTTGAGCTCATTGGATTTGTCTCGCTGGGCGCCTCTTGATTTGATTATAAGCATGCAATTTTTGGATATCATTTTATCATCCAAATAATACTTTGATCATTCTAAATGTGGTCCGGGCCCCCGATTCGGAACTATATGGGTTTGGGTTGGACCAATTTTGGTGTTCTTTGGTTCGTCTCTCTTAGATGTTCAGTTTGACTATAAGTTTGCTGAAATTGGAATTCAGATGATCCCAAATTTAATTTTGAAAGTTCCAACTTGAAAATGCCTCTAGATTTGTGCTCAACCAAAGTAATTTTTTGAGGATGTATCAAGAATATATATATATATATATATGGATTTAATTTTTGAGTTGTTATCCTTTATATTTATCTATTTATTTTTTGATTTGATATATATTATATTATAGTGTGATGTAATTTTTTTTTCTTATAAAATTAAGCTACAAGTAGCGGGACCCATATGATTAGTTGCATTTTTCAAAATGCATCACGTTGTGGGATCCATAATTTTTATTCTTTATAAATTAAGCTACATGTACGTTGTGGGACCCGTATGATTAGTTGCATTTATAAACCATGTTTCACGTTACAATTTCCATGCTTCTTGCTCTTATTAAAGATTTTTTTTTGGCTTTTATCAAAAAATGGGAAAAATTTCTTTTGGATTGTTGGATTCAAATTTTTCCAAGGATGATACCCCACCCTACTAATAGTTGTTTAGTAGAAGATAATTAGAGAACTAACTAAGAATGTGTTTTGTATAGAGAGTAAGTGGAAACCTCTAATATCTTTGTGAATAATCCTTAGAGTTTGAGGTCTAAACTATGCATCTCACCTCTTTTTGATAGAGTTCAGAGGGCTACATGAAAGACTGCGCATAAAATAAATAGAAAAAATAGTGCATGGTGTGATTAGTGCAAATAGCTTAGATACGTGGACTAGCCAAAAAGATGTACAAGTGGACCCCTATAATTGATGATCCCTTCTCTTTGATGCATAGATTGAGCGAGTCTTTATGAGAGACTCTTTGAATGACTTTTTTAGAACATGATATATAGGGCAAGTTTTTGAAGGTTAGTCCTCAAGAACAAATAATAAGTCCTTGAGAATAGTTGGTGAGTCCTTTTGGCTGAAGCTGTTTCTAACTATTGCTGGCTTAGGATGAGTTTCATCCAAAGAGTTATTATGGATTCTATATGTGGGTGCTTGTTGTTACTTGATCCATGATAGTTATGGGAGGTGGATGTTTTTTATTGTGAACAATTGCTATGTGAAAGAGAATTATCTTAAAAAGGCTTCTTTTTAGATTGAAAACCTATGGGAAAGACCTTTGGATGAGCCCATCGAGGAACATTGCACATTTGATTTGACTTTCTATGGTGAATCTGTATATTTTGATCTCCATATGGGTGAGTAGCTACATGCCTACAAGCTGGTGTTAGTGACTCCATTATAGGGCAGAGCTTCCTTTGGGTGAGTGCTGATTTAACTGCATGCTCCCCCCAATTGAGTCCCATGAATTAGAACCCAATATGATACGTATGAGTTACATACATTAGCATGTATGTGTATACAAGGATATCCTAACATAATTTATGTCAGGTTTCTTAAGAGTCTTTAGATTTAAATTAAGATTACTATTTATCTATGATATCATGAATGACACTAATCTCATAAGAAATCCAAAGGCAAAGCTCATAAGGATGTTATTTTTTCACTAAAAATCTAGCTCAATCCCACCAAAGATATTTATATTTAACTACATATTTCACTAAAACTTTAATTTTAGAATACGAGATTGCATTTATTTGGAAATTTTAGAAGTTTGATCCTATTTATACTATATAGTGCATTATTTGTTCCAAATGTAAATTTTTTGTTTAATTAAATATGAATTTGTTAGGCTCCTTTTTATTTAATGATTAATTCTAATGATGCATGAATGTTATTAATAACTTTGTAAGCTGAATTATTTTTAAGTTGTAGTTGTATGAAGTTTAGAATATTTGTTACTTATTTTGTTATATATAAGAGGATAATATAAAACAAGTATACTTGTTTTGATGAAATAAAATTGAAAAAAATATGGCTCAGAACTTTATGTATTCCCATTTTTATTCAAAATTCTCCATAAAAATTTAGATAAATATCTAGAAATGTATGCATATTCATGCATACACTATTTTCCTCAATCATCCCATGAATGGGATTAAAAGTTAGAGTTCCTTAGATGAGCATCATTCTCATATCTGATTGATGAAGATTCAAAATTTGGAAGAGCATGGTGATAAATAAACAAATTTAGCTGAAGTTTAACATAACAAATTAATATAGTTAAGGTGAGAGTAAAATTGATTGCATTATTAACATGATTAGGCATAATGATAGCTCAAATCTCAAGGATATTATGGTTGTTTAGTTTAATGTTTAAGGAAATGTCATTTAAAGTAGAGGTGGTGCTTAATATACTATGCTACTAAAAAATTTGTTAATTACAAGAGGATGGATGGGGAACAAATTTTTGAATAAAATAACCCATAAAAAAGGGTTGGGCTCACCAATAGTCACCTCATTATTATCACCCACAAAAGCTAATTCTTACACATCAATTGAAAATCAAAGTATTAAGTTTAAGCCATTTGAAAAGTTGTGTGTATTATGTTATTTAAAATCCTATAAAAGACATGGTAGAGGAAAGTTGGAGCAGCCTGGATATTGTGCTCATCAAATTTATTGTGTTGTGAAACTCTAGAAATCAAAGGGGTTGGGGGCAATAGAACCTCAACATTGAATTGGACATAAAGGATGGATCTATTTGAACTATTTTATTGTTACTTCCACCAGTTTTACTTATGACACTGGATTATTACTATTTTTGATATATACATTGACACTACTTAATACTTTTGATTCAATTTACTAATACTAAGTATATGATGCATATAATATACTGAGTATGTGATTAAGATACTAATATTATATATATATATATATATATATATATATGATTTTACTTCATTGATATAATTTTCTAATTGTTTTTATTGATGCTGCGGTTTTTATCACCTTATAAAATTCTTTATGATTGATATATTGCATTTGATGACTATTTATTAATTTTATTATTCATATATAAATTATTATCTTTCAACTGTACTAGACTTTTGTAGTGCGTTATTTTATCTTTACAGACTTTAATACATACATGTAGTCTTTACCATTTATGTACTGATTCATATCATATAATATTACTATTTTATTTAACTTGCTGACATGCAAATTACTTCTTGTTATGCTTCAGTTTAGTTATAAGAGTTGGTTACTTGCTGGTATTGAGCTCATTATTTATGGCTAAATAATTTTAGTAGGCCAAGGGAGTAGGGGTGTAAGAATGACCAGGAATCCCTTAGAAATTTAGGTTATTGTTATTTTTATCTATTCTTTTTTAACTCATGATATAAGTTTTTGGTATAATTTAATCCTGAGTTGTGTATATAATTTTTAAAAATTAATACATATTTATATATTAATATTTTAATCGATAGTTTTATTTTTGTTAGTATTTATATTAACAAAAAAATATTAGGTAGCTCATGGTCATGTATATTAAATGAAAACAAAAATCATTAATTAGATTTTTGGGCCATAATAGAGGATTTCAATTTAACATCAAAATAAATAACTATATCAATTTATTACATCTTTAATAAAATTAGAATTTTCATCATTAAAGGTTATAAAGAGCCCAAAATATTGAACATAACTTTACCCTAAAATGGACATGTCATAAACGGGTCCTCAAAACCTATTCCCTAGATTTCGGTGCTTAAAGAAAAAAAGGTTCGGGTATCCCACCACTTAGTTCAAAATCCTAAGCTAAGATAAACGTAGTTTAAAAGGTACTTAGATGGTGGAAGGAGATCAATTCTCAATTCTTATGACCTAGGCTAAGGGTAGAGGGTCTGATGATAGATAGCATGTGTGATACTATTCAATATATTATAGGTTTCCTACACCTAAGGCCTTATGATATTTAATAGATCATGAGAATAAATATGACCCACTCTATAGATTGAGTCATGTCTTCCTCAAGGTCAAAAGGGTTGTCCTAAAGCAAACTTAGTTGTTAGACACCGCTATGATCACCTAAGGCTATCTATGACAAGCACTAGTCCACCTAGGATAAACTAAAATTAAACCTAGATTTGTTTTGATCACTTAGGCTCAATTGGGGTGCCTACAGTATAAGAGGTGACGAGATTCACCAAGCAAATCGAGGACCATTATGGTAATCTAAGGATCATAGTACTAGTCCACTTGAATCATCTTAGGGAGCTAGAACTAAAGGATCTTTGATAACTAAGCCAGTTGTATTTTAATAAAAGCTAAAAGGGGAGTTGAATCTCAAATATTTTTTATTTTAAAATAATTTATCATGCATCATTTAATATTTCTTATTAGCTTTGAGAAACTTCTAAAATCACCTAAATATCAAAAATTAATATCTATATAGATGGTGTCTTGATATGCCATAAATATGTAGCTCGTAATGGCAATAAAGGGACCTAAAGGGGCTATGGCTAAAACCAAAGATCTAGATTTGGACTGACCATGTCCAAATTACATATGTATAGTTTGCTGGCTTTTCAAAGGGCTCCCTCACACCTAAAGGTGAGAATATAACATCTGAGGTCTCGTCCTATAATTTCTATATATGAATAAGAAAAGAAATAGTTCATAGGTGTGCCAAAATGGTTCAATAGGTCGGGTTCATAACCAACTCGAATGAACCTGGGTATAAACGGGTTGACCCTAACTTGACCCAATTTTACAAATCTGTCAGGAATTCCAACTAGGATAAAACCCACACGGATTATCGGGTTTACCTGACCCAGCCCATAAACCCACCAATGCAGATGTCGTGCACTAAGTCCAGATGAGAACACAAGGTGGCATTATACAATATCCTACGCTAGACAAAATATCATGCAGCTCTTAATTGATACGATGATATCATTATACAATATCCTACGCTAAACAAAATATCACATGAAATAATGCTCCATCAATTGCATAATATTTTATCATAATAAAGTGACATGTAATCGAGGCATCTAAATGGGATGCATTTATACACAAGAGGTCACAAAGTGGCAAAATGATTACATGTGATCACTTGAAGCTGTATGAAAGCCAATCAAAACATGGCACATCACCAATATACTGTGTACCATTATTGTGTAATGTTGTGTATTAGGTGACATTGTGTATATTGATTGGCCTCCGGATGGTCCGGTGATCCCATGCAATAATCTCTCCACAAAGTGGCACTATTGTTGGTGGCCAGAATTACAAAATCATGTATGCAAGGTGCACATAATTTTGATTTTCAATCCTTGATAGAATTCATCAAACAAATTTGGTCGATAAAATTCAAGACTAGGATAGATCTACATTTTATGGAGATAAACTCACTATAATTTATGTGAGTGAACAACTTCAAAATTCATGAACCTTAAAGTTCCCTTGTTTTTTAATATAAAACAAAAGAAATGATTTTTATAAAGCCATTAAGCTGAAATATAATAAGGCTTAGTTTGGGACAATTTTTTTGGTGCTTTTTAAAATAGTTTTCTAGTACAAAAATTTCTTGAATTAGAAATTTTTATACAAAAAAATCATTTTAGAAAGAAGTAAGAAAATTTTTCCAAACGAAGCCTAAGATGGACTTAAAGAAACGGTCAACATTTCTAATTTTTTATACGTATATGAGAAAAGAAAGTCCACACAATATTATTAAAAGAAGAATATAGTCTTTGAGTAATCCTAGAATATGCAATTCAGCATGAATAGCCAGTCAATGTTATTAAGGCATTTTCTCAAATGATTAACATGCAGGGACAATGAGAACCTGTTGATGTGTGGTCCAGTTTTACTCAATCGGTTTCTTTAGTTCTAACTTTGTTTCTACTATGTAAGCTACTATAAGGGTATAAATAGGCAATATTTTTTCTATTTTTGTCAGGAAGGGAAAGTTCTGGGGTGAGAACAACAAAGCGAGTTCTTTATTTGTTTCTTCTTCTCTTCATGTAAACTTCTCTTTTGATGTTTGATTTTTATATTTTGCTTAACAGTTTAAAAGAAAGGCTTCAACAACACCAAAAAGAACTAAGTTTTTTAATACGAAGACCGGGAAGGTCGATATACGGCTTAAATTTTAACATTCGAATTATTATTAGTACTATGGAGTAAAAAATATAATGAATAAATTGTATATTTAATATTAGTAATGATAGTCAGGTTTAACCTCTAATTTGCTATTGTAATAGTTATTAATAATTTTATATTATTTAACATATAATTCAAAAGCAACATTTTTTTTATTATTAGACTTAGAGCAATATTGGTGAAAAGCCTCCTTTAAAGATTAAAAAAGTACAAAAGTAGAAAACGACAAGTTATAACCAATGGTTACTAATTAAGTTCCCGTCCTTAACATACATAACATGTAAAAAAATTCTAAATTTACATAACTAACCTATATATTTATGTAACATATTAATAAATATTTAAAAAGAATAAATTTTGATAACAAGTCACATGTAGAGCTGAAATTTAGTCTGAATTTTGAAATTTGTTAACTAATCATTCTAATCATCTCTCTCTCTCTCTCTCTCTCTCTCTCTCTCTCTCTCTTCATA
>NW_021318775.1:3670982-3697286 GCF_001605985.2 Dendrobium catenatum
CTAAAGCCCGATGATGTGAAGCTTGATTTATATCGTAGGGGATTTCTTCCAAACTAGTGGATTTGAACATTATATGGCGAGTACGAGCCACACAGAGATGCTCATGCCTGTTCATCCATAGCTTATGAAACATTTGATGAAGGTCAAATGAGTAGACCATATGAAGAACTTATTTTGGTAATTCATTAATTCCTTTATTAATTACTTCTTTTAGTTATATTCTGTAATATTTAGAATTGTAGAATTGTATTTTTTATTAAATGCTTCTTTTATTTGTACTTTTTATATAATACAATACTTTACTAATTGCTTCTTTTAATGCATATGGCTTCAGGTGATGATACTCCTCGTAAATCATTTGCCTCAAAGTTCTGCCGAAAGAAGTTGAGTGTTACTCCCAACATAGCTAGACAGCCTGATGAAGGTGAGGGACCTTCAGTTCATCGGTTCTACCTACGCCACCACCACCCAGGAGCCAACAGTAGTCCCCGAGTGAGCAGGGTTAGGGTTAGTCAGATCAACTTGATGTTGTACCACCACCCTTCTCTGGCTACTTCCCTCCTCCCTCGACGAGTCCTCACTTTCCCTCTCCAGATCATGCACATGGTGCTCCATTCTATCCATATTACCCCCCATTATCATCACAGGCAGTAGGTCCATCCACTGGTCCTCACCCTCCTTCCTTACCCCTACCCATATTATTACCCATATCCGGTGCAGCTAGAACATGGTGGACCATCTAGACCAGCAGAGGTTGGCACTGGGGATCATGTAGCTGTAGCAGATAAGCGACAATACATTGAGCCTCAGGGCGATAAGTAAGTTTAGTTTATGTTATTAAGTTGCTTATATTTTGATATATTATATGTTATTGATAAAAAAATTAACCTACCGCTTCAATCCTTCAAGGCCACCTATCACAAGATCCGGGATATTATAAAGAACAAATATGATGCTCCTTTCTTATCCTGGAAGAAGATCCCAAAGGAGGTTAGGGATATGTAATTTGGAGAATTTCAGGTATACTTATTTGGTATGAATTCAAATATTTGATTTAATTTATACTAATCTTTTTGGTTATGCCAAAATGTTTACATAAAGAATTTAGATGGTTACCTGAGCATAGCACGAGGATCATAACTAATTTTGAGAGGAGAGGAGCGACCCGTCTCAAGGACATGTTCACGGACATTAGAAAGTTCGGGCAGTATCCAATATGGATTGGAGAGGGCGTATGGGCTGATCTGAGTAGAGCTTGGGCGACCACTGAGTTCAAAAAAATAAGAGAGAGCAGAATAAGCAGAACATAGTCTTTGACTGTGGGGGTTTAGGAAGCTCTCTTCATACTAATGAATTTGTTCCTCATACGAAACATAGACGACGACTGGTAAGAGTTTTAAATTAGTGTATTAAATATATCTATATGATTATAACTATATCTTAAACTTTCAGAAAGAGTACCTTGGTCGGGAGCCAACACCACTGGAGTTGCATACAAGAACTCATCAACATCAAGCTGACCATCAGTGGGTTGATGAAAAGGCTAAGAAGGCTCATGTGAGTATAATTTTTTAGAGTTTGAGAATAATTTTTTTTTAAATAAAACTAATTATAATATCAATATATTTTATGAATTTATTCTCGCAGGATGATTTTGTACGAGCTCGGGAAAAACACCAGTGAAAACCGGCAGTGTAAGCATCCGAAAAGCCGCCGCTGAAAAAAACTGCCAGAAAAATACAGCCGGTATTAGTTTTCGATGCCGTTTTTTTGGCTGCTTAATAACCGCCGCAAAGCCGCTGGTTTTTTTTTTCAAACCGCTAGAAAATATGAGTAAAGTGCCAGTAAAAACCGCCGGTATTTGGTGAATTTCCTGTAGTGCTTGCACTTAAAACATATTATGGGAGAATGGATGATGGACCTGATCAAGATCACATGGTGCCGTCATCCTGGGCCATCATGGTCCCTAGTCTACTTAGTTAGAGGAGGTAGTCAACCAACCTAATAAAAGGATCATTGTTGGAAGCCATGGGTTAATTCGTCCTAGGGTACCTTATAAACTTGGGGTGAATATTTGACTAATGGGATAAATTTGAATTCATCTTAACTAATAGAGGGCTCAATGCCCTATCGATTATCTCATATTAATTTATATCTCAAGGATTTGATGTCATTAAATATAAATTAACATCGACCATAAACGTTATCTTGTGGTACCATTTAGAGGTAAAACCACTTAGTTTAGAGGGCCCTAGATCATAATCATTTATCCTACAGTTTTATTTGGTGGGAAAACCGCTAGTTAGAGGATATCTACCACATCCTTACTAGTAGAAGATTATTTTAAGAATGAATTCAAGTGATATTCTTGACTATATATTAGCTCTTTATAAGCGGAATTAGTTTTTAAGTTATCAACCTCAACAAACTATTACAGAGGGTTGAAGAATTACGCTTTAAGTATTTGATGGTTAGATCTCAATTTTAAATATTTGAAATTTGATTTTTTTAGAGTTTTGGATTTTGAATTGGTATTTGAGGTGACATTTAAAAATATTTAGAATTAACCCCTCCGGTTGAAATTTTTTGTTAAATACGGACATCATCAGGGTAACTGGGGTAGTTTGAAAATAATTTACATTTTGTGAGAATTTGGAGGCATTTGAAATGGTTGGATTTAACCCCTCTGGTTGAGATAAACATTCAACACGGTGATCATCGAGGTATACGGGAATTTTCATTGACTAAATCTTGTCGACCCTATCAACTTGCCAATAGGGGATCAGGTTCATCGGTTGTATGATTTTATTGATGAATTTCTCAATTTATAAGCCTTAAAGGCTTTATATGAATATATAAAATAGATATTCTAGTCGACACCTTGACCATATATTTATTTGATAATTTGAGCCTTGTTGACTCCTATCTATACATATAAAACGATCAGGCTCGAACTATGTTTATTTGTTGACCCGCGCAGCATCCTTAGGCGTCTAGTGTGTATCCATAATACACTCATCGGGGCCCGTACAGGTTCTATGATTGCACTTTCCCTCTTTTGTGTTCCTATTTTCATGCATATTATAATGCATGTGTGCTGACATTTTTTTATAATATTTTGACACTGATCTGTTGTGCGGGTGACCGCCATTTGAAGGAAGCATTCTATTTGGATGCTCGTATATGACTTTTGTCTGCTTGTAAAAATGTTACATATTCGATGGCGTTACGTAGCACTATAGTCGTTTGCCCATTTCATATAGGTAGACTGTCGTGTACTACTTATTTCTTTATGCAGGTAGATTATAGTGCACTAACGAATCTCCTACTTGCTTGTAGATAACTGCATTCATCAAAAGCTTTTGTGCTGGCTTGTATTTTCTACAATTCTTCTACTTCAGCTATAACCCTTTATATATATTTTTTAGATTGCACGTTAGGCATATGATGGGTCTTCTACAATGACTTATAGGAGTTTACATTTGTTGTAGCCCTTTGGCATTTTGCTTGTGAACACCATATTTGCTACATAATGGGTCTTCTATGATAGCTTATAGAAGCTCTTATTTGTCCCATCTTCTCTGTATTTGTCTGTAGAAGTCATGTCGAGTACACTATGGGTCTTTTGTAGTGGCCCGTAGGCATTTGCATTTATCATCAATCGATCAACTTTTTCTCGCAAGAGATCTACATAGTTGTCTTCCTCTAGGTGGTTGTTGATTGTAAGAGCATTCTCTACCTTGTACCGTTCACCACCCATAAGCATATTATTAAGCATATAAGGAATCATTATAAATAACATTTTGCCAATAGTAGCAGGTATTTGCATTCGTGGTATGATCCACTGGGAAAATTTGCAAGAGGATATGCTATTTCATTGATATCAACTGTTTTAACGTCTTGACAATTATTCATCACCTCTTGTTTCAACAGTTTGCATGTGGTTTGTATATATTACTGATATAGCTCTCTTGCATTCAGATGGTGTCTCATACATATATCTATGCTCATAGAAGACCAGCCTTCCTTGCAATATATTTGTCATTTCTAGTTGTGTGTATGTTTGAATTCACAACATGTGTCGCCAATCAAACTCTTCTGCTTGTAGAAGACTAATGCATTCACTTGTATGATTGATCCATAGGTGAGTTGTGTTCACTACATTTCCCTCATCCGTGTTTTCTAGTGATTCATTGAACTCACTGCACGTAAATCTCAATAATCTATAAGAGGTTAATGCATTTATTTTCAGATTATTGTTGACTGTCAAGTTGACTACAGACATTGCTAGTTTTTCCACATGCATTTGTCAACAACATAATGTGCTCATTGTATGTTTCCTTTTAATGTTAATGGAACTAATTTGTTACTTAAAGTATGTGCTTGTAAGATTGATACAAGTGTCACTTAGTGATTAGTATCACTTGTTTATGGTTTGCAATAATTATTGTGATGTTCTTGTATATTTATTTGCAACCAGTTTATATCTCCTTATTGATTATTGTTTGCAAGCAAATCATGCATTTCCTTTGAGAGCAACATATCATGGCATGGAATTCAATCAAGTTGTCTACAACTACTTATAAGCAAGTAGAGTTTGCAAGTCTATTATACACCACCAACCTTACAAATGTTCATTTTCATTTAAGTTGGAGCTTGTAATTTTTTAACATTCCATTTGAAAATATTGTGTTATTGTTCAAATGAAGTTCTTTATCAATCATTCATTTTATTCACATATTAAATTCAAGTCAAGCTCAAAGTCATTTGAGTTCAATTCCTTATAATACAAGTAAGTTCGAGCTCCATGTAATGATTTAAGTTCTCTATAGTTTTCTCATTCAAGTCCAATGCCCACAAGTTTCTGCTCATTTCGAATTCAAGTTCATTATAGTTCATTCTGGTCCATTGTATTTAATCAGCAAGTTCAAGTCCTCGTTGAAATTACAAGTTCTTATTTGTATTCAGATTGTTCAAGTCATGGTTCATGTTCACATTTATTTAGATTTGAGTTCATTTAAGTCCATAATAAGTCACTTTATTATTTATTTGAGTCCAAGTCTCCTGCATTTAGTTCAAATCAGGTCCTCCATTTGCTCTGAATTTCGGCAGCCTCCTGGCATCTCTCCTATTCAGAGGAAACTACAGGAGTCTTAGCCTACCCGCCACGTCAAGAAAGGCATGCATGATCAGTATCGTGGGACACTGCGGCCGTAGTCTTTTTCATCCATCACGCCAAGAAATGCATGCATGGGTCTTCAAAAGTACCTGTTTGAAAAAAAATAAAATTTCCCTGTGTATGGGTACTTATATTTTTTTCCCATCGTGCTAAGAAAGCATGCACAGGGATTGTCCGCCTCGCCATAGTCACCGCATCGAGTTCCCTCCCATCACAAAAAGAAAAGCATGCATAAGCCCCTCGGCGCGCTACAAACTTAAAAAAAAGGACTTTAGGGGGATTACTCGTCTCGCCGCTAGCACCGCAATAAATTCTCTCCCACCGTGCTAAGAAAAGCGCGCATGGGTGGTCGTTCGCCGCGTTGCAAGTGCCAAGAATGAGTTTTCAAAGTTTAAGAGGTTACACCTAGGCGAGGGAACATTATTTGTGCGGGCATGCGTATCGAGGCGCACACACTTAATTTATAATTAATTATAAATTAACTATAATTAGTTATATTTAATCTGTAACTAATTATATTTAATTTAAGATTAATTAAAAATTAATCTTAAATAATTAAAGAAAAGTAAATATTGTATTTTGTAGTACTGAAAAAATTTCTTTTATGCATAGGCTGACCACGTTCTCTAATAGTTTAGGTTATGGTATATAATGCTTTATAAATACTGGTGCTATGGAACCATGATCATTAAGTAATACTATTTTGTGCTTGTTTCAAGTGGTTTGTGACGTTAGCTTAGTAGCTTTCTATTTCAATTGAAGATCTTTGTTGAAATATTCAGTCCATTTTTGTGGATCCTTGAGGTTCTTTGGTGAAGATTTCAAGTAATCATAGTTTTGCTCTTTTTGTTACTATTAAAAATCGCTCTCCCGTCCACTTGTGGCTTTCGGCCAAGCCTAGAAAGCATATCTTTACCTACTTCCACATAACATCATTAACACAACACATACCGCCATCCAGATCCATAAAAAACCAAACCATCATTCTCTTTAAGAAATATTCAAACTTTTGCTTGAAAAGGATATTCAAACATTCATGGATCTATTGTTATATTTGAGCGGAAAGAAACATACATGGTTGTGCTTTACTGGAAATTTTGTGTTATTCCTGCAAACAATCAATGTGAAAACCCCTCTCTTTACTTCTTGTTTTGCGAAAAGACCAGAATATGAATGATACCAAGTGATTATAATAACCTATTTGAGTGGTCTGTTCTAGAGGTATGGTATCTGCTGGCTATATATATATATATATATATATATATATATCATTTTTTTTTTAATTTAATTAAGAGGTTTCGTTTGAGATGACTTTCTTTTGCTTCTTAGCTTCCTAGTATAAAAATTAAAAATTTTGTACTAGGAAGCTACTTTAAGAAGAAGAAAGAAAGCTGTTACAAACGAAACCTAAGCCTCTTCTTGATAGTTCTACTTCCATGATGCAATAAGATTACTTAAGAAATTATAGTATTTATGAAATTGAAGAAAATAACTCTAATCATATCAAACGAAACAATATGGTGATTTAATATCATAGTGGCGGCATAAATTAATGATATTTAAAATAATTTTAGAGTTTGTTAGGGATAGCTTTCTTACTATTTTATAAAACATCTTTTTAATACTAAAATTTTTAGTTCAATAAATTTTTACTTTAAAAAATAACTTTAGAAAACAAAAAGAAAGTTGTCCTAAACGAAGACTTAATTATTTTTTGGATAGTTTCTTTTGCCTTTTAATTTAATAGTTCATAGTAAAAAAATTTTCAGATCTTTCAAAAATATCAATATTTATTTTAAATAAATTATTGAATTAAAAAATTTGTATTAGGGGTATCACATTAAAATCTTATATTTTCATTTTTTTCTTTAAATGTTTAAGTGTTAGTGTTACTTAAAAAAGAGATTTATAATGTAACCCGAAGATTGTTATCCTTCTATCGACAACAATACACAGTTATATTTTATTAGATTATCAACTTTAAAATTCCTATCAAAAGATATTTGAAATTTAAAATTTTAAAGAAACTAGATATTATAAAAAATATAATCTCGTCGGTAACAAATTATTCTAAGTTATTAATAATCAAATTATTATGCATAAAAAATAATTATTAAAACTTATTTTATTTATTATAAAATAGTCATAAAAAATTATTAGATTAGAAAATTTTGAAATTACTACTCATAATGAATTACATTAGTAATAATGTAATATTGAAGAAATCTGATCTTGGTATTACATGCAGTTGAAATATGTTGTATCTAGGAGAAGAATGAAAGTTGAAGAAGAGAAAATAGCAATAACTACATTCGATAAGTATAACCAGAGGAAGCCTAACTATGGCTAACATATTTGGTGTAACTTTCCATTGTTTCTCACCCTTTTACATATTTATTGTAGCTCATATATAGAGGTTTTAATCCTGAGTTCTTATGCCAGACAGAGTGGAGTAGCATTAATGCTGTTGATTTGGTTTCTAAGAAAGTTCTTGCTCCTCTTGGTCTGTACTAATTGAATGTCAATGTTAATTATTATATAAAAATAGTTATTAGTCATCATATTTAATCTATTCCCCTTCTCCTCCATTCACATTCAACTTACTCGGTTCGACCTACTCAAAGTCAGCCTCATCTCCGCTCAAGACCTCTACCCCTTTTTCAGTTCCATGCGCACCTACTCCGCCGTCTTGCTCCTCTTCAACCATCACCTCTGCTCCTGCCTCGACCCCATAGGCCAAATTACTGACCCCACCTGGATAGACAAATTTTCCTTAAGACTATGGGGGTATGTGCCCCCGGTGTCTCCATCATGGCTTTGGCACAATTCGTATGGCTATATATGTGTAAACACTTTAGTTCACATGGCTATATTTTTCATCTTCAGAATTACAACTTTTTGAATAGAACTATTTTTTAACCAAACATCACACAAAAAAGATAAATTTATACTACAATAATAATAAGGCATTTTTAAATAAGTGCCCTAAAAAGTTTCAAGTAAAAAAACTATCTTTATAAATATAATTTTACCTTAGTATAATCCCGTGTGCAATTATTTTTGAAATTAGAGCGCGTTTATTTCTCTTGCACAATATGTATTATGTATGGCTCATATTTTCTTCTAAATTTTTTAAATGTCAGAATAATCTTCTTATTTGTTTTTCAAATATCCTAAAATTTATAATTAATTAGTTATTAGAAAAATAAACCAAAATGAGTTAGCGGGTCATATTCGGGTTGGTCTTTTGACCCATTTCTTAAACATGTCCAATTTAAATTGACTAGTTTTGGTTCAGACTCAAGTCCAACCCATCAACCCATTTTAACAATCCTAGTAGATGTTAGAGTTCTCATATGTGATTGATGAAGTTGCAAAATTTAGATTCTACACATTCCCTCTTTATCTTATAATCTTGTATCCATTTCAAAATTAACATAAGACAATAACTTTTCTATTTGTCTTGAAGCTCATGGATTCATTATTATAGATCATCAGGACAATCACTAGCTTCTACATGGCCACAATCATGATGGTCGGTATCCTATTAGCATTCTTTTCTCTCCGCGCCACACGCACAGAAACTTCTCTATGGCACACTAGCCTCAGCCACCCACACTTGTGTCTACTTTCGTCTCTTGTTCAATACATCATAGAACTACAAAATTCTTCACCATTTTTAAATGTTTATACTTCGTGTAATGTGGCAAATAGTCACAAACTACCATTTACTACAAGTATTTTTTCCTGTATCTAACCATTTTAGCTCATCCATTTAGATGTATGGGATTTGGCCTCTCAACCGTCATTAAATGGATACAAATATTATGTCATATTCATTGATGATTTTGAGATTTTTGTGGCTTTATCTCATGAATTCTAAACAAGAAACACACTCAAAGTTTAGAAACTTATGTAATCTCATTACTAACAAATTCAATAATCACATTCAGACTTTATGCTCTGACGGCGGTGAGGAATTTACGAGCAATTCTTTCCGCAACTATCTTCTGGACCATGGCATTGCTCATCAAATTAAGTTGTCCTTATACCCTTGAGCAAAACGGTTTGACAGAATGCAAACACCTCCACCTGCTCGATCTTACTCGAACACTCCTCCATGTGGATAACCTTCCTTATTATTTCTGGGTTGAGGTGATATCCATGGTTAACTACCTCTTCAATCGATTGCCTTCAAAATCCATCTCACTTCAAATTCCTTACACAAAGCTCTATGGTCATCCTCCAACCTACACTCACCTTTGCACTTTCGGTTGTTTATGTTTCCCTTGGCTCCAACCACAATAGCCAAATAAAATTTCGCCTCACTCTCAAGAATGTGTATTCTTAGGCTATTCCATTATCCACAAAGGATATCGCTTCTTTAACACTACAACCAATCGCCACTATGTCTCCCGTCACATTGTATTTCATGAACAACACTTTCCTTTTCAATCCTCCCCATTGTACTAGTTGCTTCTTCAACTGATCCACACTACTCTCCTCTTCTCTTAATCCCAGCATCCACCATACCTCCTTCCACTTCAGTATCTTCCCCTACATGAACTCCTATACCTGACAGATCCGTAGCACTCCCATAAAAGTCCCACCTCGCATATTGTCACTCCCTGTTCCTAATAACTCTCTATCAAATCAGCTCCCATACAACCTCCTCATAATCCTCAGCATCCCAGACAAACTATACTCAAATCAAGAATCTCTTGGTTGAAATAGATCTTTGATCTATATGTGATCTTTAATTCCAATTCTTCCCCCACATCTTACTCTCAAGCGCTAAACACAAGCACTGGAGAACTACTATGCCATCAGAATACATCGCTCTCCAAAAATAAGCCACTTGGTCGCTCACTCCACCTCCACGAGACAAGCCTATTCTTGACTGCAAATGGATGTTAGTTAAAAGGCTCGTCTAGTAGCCCAAGGATACTCTCAAGAATTTGGTGTCAACTACACCGAAACATTTAGTTCGATTGCTAAAACGCCAACAATTTGCATTCTCATTACACTCGCTCTTCACCGACTATTCTTCAATTAAACATTTCTAATGCTTTTCTACATGGTGAACTTCAGGATGAAGTATATATGAAACAACCACCAGGTTTTGTTGACTCCCAATATCCCAAATACGTCTGCAAACTATATAAATTCATCTATGTCCTAAAACAATAACCAAGACAATGGTTTCAAAAAACACTACCTTTCTTCAGCTTTTTTGCTTCAAAATCTGCAAAGTAGATCCATTTCTACTTATCTACAATCAAGAAAAAATCCAGCTATTTGTATTGATCTATGTAGGTGACATCTTAGTCAACGAAATTGACTCACACACAATTTAGTCTTTGCTCCAGCAGTTGCACTCCAAATTCAATCTTAAATAACTTTGGAGATATATCTCAATTTCTTGGCATACAAGTCACAAAAAACTTCAGACGGCTACTTCCTAATGCAATAACATTATACAAGAAACCTTCTCAAAACAATTGGTTTTTCCAACTATAAATCAGCACTCACCCCGATGGCTTTGAAACAGTCCAAACATAAGTCTGACGACCAACCATTTTTGACCCTCAACTCTACCGTAAGTAGGCGAGTTCGCTTCAATATCTATGCATTACGAGACCAGACATAACATTTGCAACAAATTTTGTTTGTTAGCATATGCATCAACCGAGCAATAGTGTTTTTTAAGCACTCAAATGTGTGCTTAGATACATTCAATTCACAAACCATTTTGGTACTCCAATTATGTTGGGTGATCCTCATTTACATACATATGTAGATGCTGACTGAGCAGCAGACCCGAGTGACATAAAGTCCATCTCAGGTTTTTGCATGTTTCTTGGCACCAGCCTTGTGTCCTGATCGGTAAAGAAACAAGTCATTATGGCAAAATCATCTATAGAAGTCGAATATAGGTCTCTCTCGACCACTACCTCAATGCCCTATGGCTTCGTCATCTTGTTGCTGAAGTTCACATTCCTCAAAATTCTCCTACAATCATTTATTATGACAACACCTCAGCCATTGCTCATGCCAACAGCCCCATCTTTCATGCTCGGATGAAGCATATTGAAATTGATTATCACTTAACAAGTGGACACATTCAAGACGAAGCTACTAACATTTACCACATCAGTTCTACTGATCAAATCACGGACGGGCTCACCAAACCCCATTTTGCAACTTGATTCAGCATTCATAGATCCAAATTAACCATATGATCTCAGGATCAAGAAATATAAATTATTGATATCATTCATAGATCAAAAAATTTTTATATCATTCATAAAAAATTTATTATGAATGAAAATATAAATCAGTTTCTCTCCATCTTCTCTTTTCTCAAATCCGCAAGGATCTCCACGCCTACCGCAAGGCTAGAGTTCTTTCATGTACTGCCGCTGTCTATTAATACTCTGGCATTCTTATTTTTTAGCTTGTCGGGGAGGCGTAATGTTTCAGGGTGCTTTGTGAAATCTTGATTGGAAACAAGATGGAGAACAGTGAAAGAGAAGATCCGGGAAAAATAGAATTTGATTTCCTTAATTTGTTTGTACAGTATACATGAGTTTATAAAGAAGAAAGTAAGACATAGTAGAAATGAGATTGTGCCACGTGTGATCTTGTTGCCATACAAGTAAATTTCTTGTCTAACAGCCCCCCTCAAGCTGGAGTGTCTGAAGGAGTGACTAGCTTGGCGGATAGAAATTTGAATCGTGGTGCAGGTAGCGGTTTAGTGAAGAGATTGGCTATCTGATCTTTGGTGGCTATGTGATGAACTTGAATGCTTTGATCCTTGATGCTGATGCGAATGTAATGACAGTCCACTTCAAGATGTTTAGTTCGAGCATGTAGAACTGGGTTGCTTGCTAACGCGATGGCAGAGGTGTTGTCGCAATAGAGTGTGGTGGCCGCGGACTATGGTAGACGTAGTTCTTGAAGAAGCCGATGGATCCAGGTGATTTTGACCGCAGTGGCGGTGACGGCTCTGTATTCTGCTTCGGTGGAGGACCGTGCATTTGCGGTTTGCATCTTGACACTCCAGGAGATGAGAGAATATCCGAGAAAGTTAAAGAATCTGGTGGTTGATTTTCGGTCTGTTTCATCGCCCGCTAGTCTGAGTCGATGTAAGAGCGGAGTGTGGGTGTGTAACAGAATAGTGGTAGAACAGAGTGGAGAGTTCCCTGTATGTATATGAGTAGTTGTTTCAGAGCTTCGAAGTGAGCAATGGTTGGGTTTTGCATATGTTGGCAGGCTCAGTTGACTGCGAATGCAATGTCAGGCCTCGTGAGGGTCAAGTATTGCAGTGATCCTCCGAGGTGTCGATAGAGAGTCGGATTAGAAAATTCATAGTATTTGTGGGTGTTACAGGAAGTTTTAGGGGAGATGGTGTAGAGACAGATTTGTAGTTTGTCATACCTGTTATGGATAGAATGGTGCGAGCAAATCGGCTTTGGTTGAGGTGGAGCCATATGATGTGGGTACGACCTGTATGCCGAGGAAGTGTGAGATAGCCCCGAGATCTTTCATTGTAAATTTGGAGCTGAGATTGTCTATGAGTTTCTTGATAGCCTTTGGACAATTTCATGTAAGGCTGATATCATCAACGTTGACCAAGAAGTACATGGTAACATTGTCTGTATTATACGGGCTGATGTTATTGAGGGTGCAGGTAGGTAAGAGATTGATAAGGTACGCGGCAACTAGGATGGCTTCGACCCAGAGGATGTGCGGGAGATGGGCGTCGGTTATAAGGCTGCGAGTTGTTTCCAGAAGGTGTCGATACTTCCGTTTAGCTACGCCATTTTGAGCTGGTGTGTAGGCGCAGGTGTATTGATGGAGGATGCCGAGTTGTTTGATGAGGGATTGAAATTTATGGTTTATGAACTCACCACCGCCGTCAAATCGGAAGGCTTTAAGTTTTATGTTCAATTGTCGTGTGATCATGTTATTGAATTCAAGAAATTTGTTGAACACATATGATTTGTTGTGCATAGGGTAGATCCAGCAGTATTTGGTGTGGTCGTCAATAAATGAGACATAGTATTTAAAATTATGCGTGGAGGGAACCGGGGCGGGACCCCAGACATCAGAGTGAACTAAGTCGAATGTGTGAGAGCAACTAGTAATGGAATTAGTAAAGGGTAAACGATGGCTCTTGGCCAGATTACAAGAGTTACAATGCATATTTTTATTCTTGCTAATAGACTGAATGTAATTGTACAAGTGTTTATGTATGAGAGACAATGGGTGGCCGAGATGTTTGTGCCACAGATTTTGGATTTCTTGACCTGAAAATAGAGCGAGAGACGGTGGTGGACGGGTCGAGCGGATGGGATATAAACCATTGAGGCAGGGACCTTTAAGTAGCGTATGACCCGACGACGAGTCCTGGATGAAAAAGCCGTTAGCGGAGAAACTTACAGTGCAATGATTATCTTTGGTGAGTTGATGAATTGAAATAAGATTGAAAGAGAGATTGGGAACGTGAAGAAGATTTTGGAGGTAGAGATTATCTGTAGGGGTGGGTAGATTACCTTTACCTGAGCTTTGGATCATAATTTGGTTACCATTGCCGAGTGTTATCTGTTGTGCTCCATTGTAAGGATTGATCACTTGAATTTGAGACGAGTCGGAGGTTAGATGGCTTGTTGTGCCGGTATCAAGAAACCAATCATTGGAGTTGTTTGATTCGGGAGAGGTGAACAGGGCTATTTTCTGGGATTCTTCAGTGTAAGCCGGGTCATGCCGATACCAACATTTGAGAGCGTTGTGCCCGAGTTTGGAGCAGATTTGGCATGTGATTGATCAGTTGGGAGGTTTATCATTTTTGGTGTGGGAGAACCTGCTGGACGATCGACCACGGTTGGAGGAGTTGCGTCCATGGTTGCTTATGCGATAGGTTGTAAGAGCTATGGATGGGTCGGTGAGATGCAGGTTCTGAAGTTCTTTGGTGGTTTCTTGAAGTAGATTTATCTCCTCGCTGAAGAGGAGGGTGTATAAGTCGTCGAAGCTTAGCGGTTGAAGATTTGTTCTGATCGCAGTTTTGAACGCTTGATACTTCGGTGGGAGTCCGTTGAGAGTGTAGAAGATGACCTCTTCGGAATCAAGAGGATAGCCGATTGCGGCGACGGCGTCGACAAGAGATTTAATCGCAATAAGGTATTGCGACATATTATGATTATTCATGGAAATATGATGAAGTTAGTTACGGAGCTGGATTGTTCTTGAGCGGGTGGAAGATTGTAGGTGACGAGCGATGGTTTCCCAAATGTCGGAGCATTGTTCAAGGGAAAGAACGTAAGGTAGGATGCTTGGGGAGATGATGGAGTATGGAGTCGCGACGAGGTTTTGTTCAAGAAGATTCCATGTTTGTATGGAGAGCGTGGTGGATGATGGTGGGTCAGCAGTGGAGTGGCAAATGCAAGATCCGTCAAGAAAACCTGCGAATCCATTAGCTTTGAATAATTTGAATACCAGAGCTCACCATATGGGGTAGTTTTCGACAGTGAGAGTAGTGGAGACGATGCCTTTAATTCTAGTAATAAGGAACTTGAGTTACTGCAGGATGGGAGACTCGTTGAGGAGTGCTGTAGTGGCAGGTTGAGCGGCGAGGGGAGTGGTGGTTGAAGAAGAAGATGACACCATTGTCTACTAGAAGGCGTCAGAAAGAACGAGAAACCAAAAAAGAAGAGGAGAGAATGGCTTCAGGCAAGAACCTGCTCTTATACCATGAAATCTTGATTGGAAACAAGATGGAGAACAGGGAAAGAGAAGAACCAAGAAAAATAGAATTTGATTTCCTTAATTTGTTTGGATAGTAAACATGAGTTTATAAAGTGGAAAGTAAGACATTGTACAAATGAGATAGTGCCACGTGTGATCTTCATGGCATATAAGTAAATTGCTTGTCTAACACTTTGTTCCTGCAATTGCATGAAAAGAAATTTAAGACATTTCTTTCAATGGGTCGTTATAATCAGTTGGACTATAATAGAGAAGGACAGCTTTGTTGAACTCTTCCCAGGTAAGGGGTCCACAAATTTTGTGAACCAATAGTGCCATTGTAGGGTGAACGATAAGCTTAGCTTGATAAGAGCTTATTCATGTTGATTTGATAAGGTAAACTGACGAGTTTGAATATTTTTTATAAATACTCGATAGCTAAATAAAATAGCTTGAACAACTTGGCGGTTAGTTCATTTATGTTTATAAACAATATCATTTAATGCTCGTGAATAAGTTCATTATGAAGTTCAATTACAACTTTACCAGAGTTTTAAACATATATATATATATATATACATTGTACTAATTAATGATATAGATTCAATGTACTTATACCAAGCATGTGATATACCGAGTACGTGATTAAGATAATAATTTTATATAGATTAATTGGATAACATGTGTATTAGAGGGTTTTACTACATTGACATGATATTGACAGTCTTTACTAGTGCTTTGATCTTATCGCTTTATATAATTTCTTTATTTATTAATATAACTGATATGACGACTATTTTATAGATTCGACACCAGTACTAGTTTAAAGGTTTAGGGTTTATACTACTTTATTAGCTTCCATATCATATTATTTTACTATTTATAAATTTTACTATTATTGCATGTATAATTTACTATTTTTTCATTGATTTATGATCATATTAATGTTATTGCTATGATTTGACTATCAACATGCATATTACTTCTTTATAGTGCTTTGAGTCAGTTATAGGAATTTATGACCTACTAAGCTTTTTAACTCATTATATATAATTTAAATAATTTTATGTCAGAGTAGATGATCAACATTATGAGATTGATCAGGATTCTCCAAATTTACTATCATTTTATTTCTTTCTATTTTGTAGTTATTATTTTATTCTCAGGACTGAAAAGATATGTCGTAATTATATAGAACCTAAGTAGTGTACATTATATATATATATATATATATATATATATATATATATATTTGTTGGTAATGGAATTTATTTTTTAGTTGTTATACTTTATATATCTATTTATTTTTTGATATATATTATATTACAATAGTCTGATGTAATTTTTTTTTCTTTATAAGCTAAGCTACAAGTTGTGGGACCTATATGATTAGTTGCATTTATAAATCATTTTCACGTTACAATGTGCATGCTTCTTGGTCTATTATGTTTCTAATAATGCCACTTGTCTGTCTTATTTATGATTTTTTTGGCTATTATCAAAAATAGAAAAAAAATCTTTAGGATTGTTGGATTCAAATTTGTTCAATGATGATACCCAACCCTACTAATAGGTGTTTAGTAGAAGATAGTTAGAGAACCAAGTAAGAACGTGTTTAGTATAGAGAGTAAGTGGAGACCTCTAATATCTTTGTGAATAATCCCTATAATATGATGTCTAAACTATGCATCTGACTTCTTATTTTTAGAGTTAAGAGGGCTATATGAAAGATTACATATAAAATAAATAGAAAAAATAGTGCATGATGTGATCAGTACAAATTGCATGGATAGGTGGACTAGTTAAAAAGATTTACATGTGGACCCCTATCATTAATGATCCCTTCTCTTCGACGTGTATATTGAGTGAGTCTTTTTGAGAGACAACTTTGGATGACATTTTAGAACTTGATATATAGGGAAAGTTTGTGAAGGTGAGTCCTTAAGAACATATAATAAGTCCTTGAGAATAGATGGTGAGTCCTTTTGGCTGAAATTGTTGCTGGCTTAGGATGAGTTTGATCCAAAGAGTTAATGTGGATTCTATATGTGGGTGCTTCTTGATACTTTATCCAAGAGAACCATGGGAGGTGGATGTTTTTTATTGTGAAAAATTGCTATGTGAAAGAGAATTATATTAAGATGGCCACTTTTTGGATCGAAAACCTATTGGGAAAGACCTTTGGAGGATCCCATCGAGGACAATTGCACATTTGGTTTGATTTTCTATGGTGAATCTATATATTTTGATCTCCACATGGGTGAGTAGCTACTTGCCCACAAGCTAGTGTTAGTGACTCCTTTGTAGGGCAAAGCTTCCTTAGGGTGAGTGCTGATTTAACTGCATGCTCGCCCTTGTTAAGTCCCATGAATTGGAATCCAATGAGACACGTATGAGTTACATACATTGGCATGTATGTGTATATAAGGACATCCTAACATAATTTATGTCAAGTTGGTTTAAGATCCTTTAGATTTAAATTAAGATTACTATTTATCTATTATATCATGAATGACACTAATCTCACAAGAAATCCAAAGACAAAACTCATGAGGATGTTATTTTTTCACTAAAAATTTAGCTCAATCACACATTCACACCCAAGATATTTATATTAACTACATAATTCACTAAAAGTTTAAATTTGGAATATGAGATTGTATTTATTTAGAAATTTTAGAAGTTTGATCCTATCTATACTATATAGTGCATTATTTGTTCCAAATGTAAAATTTTTGTTTAATTAGATATGAATTTGTTAGGCTCCTCATTATTTAATAATTAATTCTAATAATGCATGAATGTTATTAATAACTTTGTAAGCTAAATTTTTTTTAAGTTGTAGTTGTATGAAGTTTAGAATATTTGTTACTTATTTATTATATATAAAGGGCTAATATAAAACAAGTATAATGAAGAAATAAAACTGAAAAAATAGGGCTTAGAACTAGATGTATTCCCATTTTTATTCAAAATTCTCATTAAGCATAAAAATTTAAAAATGTAATGCCTATTCATGCATACTATATTTTCCTCTATCATCCCATCAATGGGATAAAAAGTAGTTCTTTAGATGAGCATCATTCTCATATCTGATTGATGAAGATGCAAATTTTGAAAGATCATGGTGATAAATAAATAAATTTATCAAAAGTCAGAAGTGTCAATTGGGGTCGACGGGTCGGGTTTGGGTTGAACCAGAGTTGACCTGGGTCTAAACGGGTCAACCCAAACCTGACTCATTTTTGCAAATAGGTTAGACATTTCAAGCCGGACTCGACTCGAGCGGGTTGCCGGGTTGACACGATCTGACCCGCGCGGCAGAGGGCGGAGCTCGCCACAGTGTGAGTGCAGACGGAGCCCGCTGGACCGCACGACTGCGTGAGTTCGGACTTCAGACGAAGTCTGACAGTTCGCAATACCGCGCGGTCTGTGCGTCCGAGACAGAGTCCAGGGGACCAAGGTCTGTGCAACGGCGCGACTACGTGAGTGCAAATTGGGACCGAGCGTGCGGACAGAGTTCCTGCATTCGCGGGAACGCGTGACAGCACGAGCGCGGTAGTGGGGAACGGAGCAAGGACGGCAGCGGGCGATGGAGTGACTCACGAGTGCGGGCGGAAACTGGGATGGACTTGACTTTCGGGTCAGTGTCGGGTAGATTTAGGGTTTTCAGGTCAACCCGAACGCAACACGTTTTTTGAAACGGGTAAAAAATTTGAACCCGAATCTGACCCATTTGCTAAACGGGTCTTGGTCAAAAATTGACACCCCTAGCTAAAGTCCAACATACCAAATTAATATAGTTAAGGTGATAGTAAACGTGAATGCATTAGTAACATGATTAGACATGATGATAGCTCAAATTTCTAGGATATTATGTTTGTATTTTTTAATGTTTATGGAAATGTTATCTGAAGTTGAGGTGGTGCTTAATATACTGTGCTACTCAAGAATTTGTTAATTACGAGGGGATCGATGAGGAAGAAATTTTTTAGTAAAATAACACATAAAATAAGGGCTAGGCTCAACAATAGTCACCTCATTATTAACACCCACCAAAGCTAATTCTTACACATCAATTGAAAATCAAAGTATTAAGTTTTAGCCATTTGAAGAGGTGAGTGTATTATGTTATTGAAAATCTATACTACTATCATAAAAGGGGATTGAGTTTCGACCCACAGCAAATCTTGACCATCCATTTCATTCCATCTTAAATTATCTTCACCATCCATTATGTTATAAATAATTAATAAATAAAAAATTAATATTTTTATAATTTAATGCTCCTATTGAACTCTACAGTTAAATCAACTGTGCGTGACCTTTCATCTGGGATAAATCTACAACATTTATTTTAAATGTTTCATATTCCAATAGCTGAGAAAATTTATTACTTCCGGTACACAAAGCTTTCTCTAATATCAGAGTATTTTCACTTGATCCAGTAGCCCAAGGGTTGCCTCACTGCTGAGTCTTCTGCTGTCGAGCAGTTAAAACAGCAAAATTAAACATTACACCCTTCGATTTATTGCCGATCGGTCTCCCCAATATTGATTGATTGTCAAACATTTTCTCCAATATTGGAGCGTTTCATTACCGACCATCTGATTTCATGGCTCTTCAAGCTCTTCCCCATCGGCTTCCCATACAAAAGAGCTTTTGGAAGAGTCGCTAAAGGAGCTCCTCGCTTTCTTCTAAGATTATTGTTCCTGCGGATAAAAAATTACCACGAGAGGTCGCCACTTGCTTCGCGCCTTCACCTGAAGAAGAGTTTTGAAAGTGATCAATGTCCTCCAAAAGCTGTGAGATGATTCCATAGGTAACACAAGTGTTTTTTTTTTCTTTGGATAATTATTATTTACCTTATTTTTCATATGGGAGTAGTCTTAATCGGGAGAAAATTCTTTGCCCTAAGTTTATTAATGGATCATTTCCCTCCTTTTCTTCCCAAGATTTCTGGCTCATTTATGTGAAGCTGTTTGGTGTTATTTGCAGCTCTGGGAAATGGAGGCGAATAATGAGAATGGGGTCAAGGATGATGAAGCAACCAGTTCGGCAATATCTGTTCTAGAAGACGAGTTTTTTTTTTTCTTTCAATTTTATGATGATTTTCTATGAGAGAAATATTTGCGATAGAGTTAGGCAATGCTGATCACGTCTCTATATTTTTTATTTCATTTGATATTTTTCCCCGCATTTTATTGTCTTCGATGGTATTCGGGATGCATATTGATTATGGTTACATGGCTAGCTTAAATTCCATATTTTACATGGTTTTTGGGTTTTGTGTCAATGTGTTATTTGTTTTATTTCTCAATGATTTTATGTCACCTTTTCTTGATGATGTTCAATCCCTCTTGAAATCAGAGCAACAACCAAGAAGAGAACCACAAGACCTATGAGGATGATGCACTTTTGTAGCTCAAACTTTTAGCGAAAAAATGGTGATACGCTCCTCATCTCAAAGACCATGGAGGAAGAGGAAGAAAAATTGCTTGAGGAATGAATGAGGGGGCCATATGAGAAGGCTAAGTAGGAAGAGCAAGTGATGCAAAGCTTGGAAGTGAAGTTCAACAAGTTGGATGAGCTTCTTACTCAGGAGCAGTTGTCTTTGAAGCGACCTGCAGGAGAGTAAGAGAAGACAAGAAAATGGAAGAGAAGCTCAAGCCTAATGCATTATCTTTTTCAGTAAGAGAAGACAAGAAAATGGAAGAGAAGCTCAAGCCTAATGCATTATCTTTTTCAGATACAAAAGCCACAGTGATACATCAAAGGTGTATATATAAGTAGAACTAAGTCATATGCCAATGGTAGCAGCTGGAGCAGAGAATTAGTAGAAGTCGTTGGTAGCAGCTAGAGCAGAGAAAGTGGAATCGTGTGTAATGAGTAGATTTCACTGTGATGCACCTACGGTATAGTGCTAATAGTCCCCTGCAAATTAAGCATTCGAGGAGCGAATACTCAATTTGGATCTGAGTTCTTCAAAGAGAGTTGGATGAAGCGGTTTAGTTAGGATATCAGCTGGCTGATCAACGGAGTTGATATGTTTGAGCTGAACCGCTCCATTGTGAACATGCTTGCATATAAATTTGTAATCTATCTCGATATGTTTCGTTCGGGCGTGAAACACTGGATTTAGAGCTAACGCCAAAGCAGAGGTTTTATGACAGTGAATGGGTGTGGGTATAGGTTGGATACCTGATAATCATCCAAGAGTCGACGGAGCCAAATGACATCATATGTGGCTGAGGCAAGAGCACGGTATTCTGCCTCGGTGGATGACTTAACCACTGTAGTAAGAGGACTCGGAGAGAGTGGAAGACCATAGTGAATTGTTCTGTGAATATAACGAAGGAGACATTTGAGAGCTATGTAATCAGCATTTGTGGGACCGAGCATATGTTGACATATGCTGTTAACAGTATAGGCAATATCTGGGCAAGTGATTGTGAGATAGTTTAATGAGCCAGCAAGACGCCTGTAGTGTGATAGATCAGAGAATGGAAGATTGGCGTCGGATTTGAATGTTGGTTTTGGAATCATGGGGTTGGAACCGGTTTGCTGTGTTGAAGTCCAGCATAACATATAATGTCACTTGCATATTGAATTTGAAGAAGAAGTAGACTGGTGAGTTGTTTGATCACTACAATGCCCAGAAAATTTGAAATAGGGCCCAACTATTTCAGAGAGAACTTATGGTGAAGTTGAGTGATAAGCTATTGGATGATAATTTTGTTGTTGCTAGTGATTAGTAGATCATCCAAATATATAAGTTTGAAAATTTTGATGTCATCCCGAGTATAACTTAGCAGGGAGGGATGGACTTTATTGAATAAGAAGCCAAAATGTAGTAGGAAGGAAGTGAAGGTGTTATACCATTCCCGTGGTGCTTGCTTAAGGCCATAGAGGGCTTTGCGGAGCCTGCAAATAAGGTTTGGTTGATCTCGATCGGCAAAACCTGGAGGTTGACGCATATAGACGTGTTCATGGATGTCTCCATGAAGAAAGGCGTTGGAGATATCAAGTTGAAGGACAGGCCATTGGTGGTGGAGGGAGAGCAGCATAAGCACCCGAATTGTTGTCTTTTTTGCCACTGGACTGAACATCTCCTAAAAATTAATGCCAAATTCTTGACCAAATCCTTGAGCCACTAATCGAGCTTTGTAGAGATCAACTTCACCGTTTAGCTTGTGTTTTATTTTAAAAATCCATTTGCAGCCAAGTATGTTTGTGTTAGGGGGACGAGGAACCAAGGACCATGTTCCTTGCTTTTGTAGAGCAAGGAACTCCTCGGACATGGCAGCTCTCCAATGAGGAAATTTGTGGGCTTGGGGAAATGAGGTAGGTATGAAGAGATACGGTTGAGAGCAAGGAAATATGAAGTTTGTTGGTTTGAAGATTAAGGCAGGGATAGCCTTTATGTGAGGGAGAGTATCCTAAGAAGAGATACGGTTGAGTGCGAGGATGAAAATTAGATGGTGTTATGGGTTGAAGCCAAGGAAAACAGAGGCATTCGAAGGTTTTGAGGTGGGTGTAATTGGGAGGTTGTTTGTGAAGAAGCTGATAGGGAATTTGATGATTGCAAGACTTCGTGGGTAGCTCGTTAATTACATAGTTTGATGTGAGTAAAGCTTCCGCACAGTAGTGATGTGGTAGATTGTCTTCATGAAGTAGAGTTCGTGTAGTTTCTATTAGGTGACGATGTTTCCGTTCAGCTGTCCCATTCTGTTCTGGAGTATATGGACAACTGAGTTGATGCGAGATACCATGTTGTGCTAGATAGGACCGAAAAGTAGTACTGGTGAATTCCCCTCCACTTTCGGAGCGAAAATGCTGAGTATTTGTTTTGAAATTATTTTGAATGAGTTTGTGAAACTGTTGAAATTTTGAAAATGTCTCATATTTTGTGTGCATTAAGTAGAGCCAGGTAAAACAAGTATGATCATCCACAAAGATTACATAAAACCGAAAACCAGCATTTGAGGAAATAGGGGCCGGACCCCAAACATCGGAATGTATTAATATAAAAGGTTTGGTTACACGGTGAGAGGTAGAACTAAAAGATAGTTTGTGGCTTTTGGCCACATTACAAGACTCACAAACAAAAGATGACGACGAAAGACATATAGAAGAGAACTTTTTAGATGGTTGTTGATGTGTCTGGGAGTTGGGATGACCAAGCCTGGCATGCCAAAGAGCTGAACTTGAAGTTGAAGTCGTAAAGTGAAGTGCAGTAGGAGGTGTTGTGGTTTATGGAGAAACGGTACGGAGACCGTAACGACAGTGTCCATGGATGAGAGGGCGATTATTGAACAGGTCCTTGATTAAGAAGCTGTTAGAATCAAAGGAGATAGAGCGGTTATTGTCATAAGTGAGTTTATGAATAGAAATTAGATTATGAGACAATAAGGGAACGTGAAGTAATTGACGCATATAAAGCATACGATTCATGTCAGGAAGGGGAAGGAGACCTTGGCCGGTGTGATGAATTAGCCGTGGAGACGGACACAGAACCTGTATAAGGAGCTGAATTCTATAGATTGGCAATGTCAGAAGTGAGGTGGGTTGATGCTCCAGAGTCAAGTAACCATTCATTAAGAGAGGTTGGATTTGAACTGGTCAGAAGAGCCTTTGGTGAAGAACTGGGCGCGACATTATAGTTCGCGTTGTATCTGTGCCAGCACGAGGAGGCAACATGACCCAGCTTTCTGCAGATTTAGCAGGTTGGTCTATTTGTGTCATTCCAGTTTGGAATGGTATTTGGCCTGAAGGGAGCTCCTCTACCTAGAGATCCCATGTATCCAGAGCGACCGCGTGAGGAGCTATTGCAATTGGTATACAAAGGTGTAGGGTCAGGTAGAGCACTGGTATCTCTCTATAGCTCTGTTTGAAGATGGATTTCTTTACTACACAGTAGATTGTAGAGCACGTCGAGACTGAGAGGTAGCTGACTAGTCCGAATGGAAGTTTTGAACGGATTATATGATTGAGGCAGACCGTTCAAAATGTGAAGGATGATTTCTTCAGGGTCCAAGAGAGAGCTAGGATCTGCTATGCTATCCACGAGTGTTTTGATCTTTGCAAAATATTGCATCATGGTAAGATCTTTCATCTGTATGTGATACAGCTCATTTTTGAGCCAAATCACTCTAGACCTGTTGGTGTGCTGAAGTTGGAGTTCCAACATGATCCAGATATCGTCTGCCGTGGAGAGGGTTAAAATGTAAGGAAGAACAGATGGTGAAATCGTGGATAGATGGGCGAAAACAAGTTTTGATCGACTAGATTCCATAGTCGAAGCTCACTGGAGTTGTTTTCAACAGAGGAAGAAGAAGGTGTAGGGCTGGTACCAGTTAGATGTCCTTCATATCCATTTGCTAAAAATAGTTGAAAAATTTGTAACCGCCAGATCGGATAGTTGTCGCTTGTGAGTTGATTAAGTATGATAAGGTTGAGATTATTCATCAGAAACTTCAAGGAGGGAGGAATAGTGAGCTCTGTCATTGCTGTTGATTGAAAAGAGACCGGCTGCGTAGCTCCTGTAGACGAAGCAGAAGTCTGATCCGTCATGACCTAGCAGGAGAGAGTTGTTTCCCGGTGAAGCTCTGATACCATGAAGTGACCTGCAGGAGAGTTAGAGAAGACAATAAAATGGAAGAGAAGCTCAAGTATAATGCATTATCATTTCAGATACAAAAGCCATAGTGATACATCAAAGGTGTATACATAAGTAGAACTAAGTCATATGCCATTGGTAGCAGTTGGAGTAGAGAATTAGCAGATGTCGTTGGTAGCAGCTGGAGCAGAGAAAGTGGAATCATGTGTAATGAGTAGATTCCGGTGTGATGCCATTGTGGTAAAGTGCTAACAGTATTCCAAGTTTCTTCTGGAGGATTTGGGGGATATAATATTTGTACTTTTCTTCAATGATTGCTTAGGTTCTATAAAAAATTTGTGTTATTCTTTTGCTTATGATGTTAAACATTTTTCAAACTGAACGGTTTGGAAAGTCAAGTACAATCGGACATCTCTAATGGGAAGAAGGCTAGCCGTGCTCAGGAGAGGAAGGCAATATTTCATACATGAAATCACCAATCCTGTGAACTTCAAAGATTATATTTGACTATTTAGAAGCATATGAAACATACATGTTACGTTCAAACAAAGGATAAAATAAAATTTATTTTATTGTTAATATCATATATTAGAAAAATGATTCATGCAATTTACCTCACAGTGGGACAAAAATTTGTTGTTATTATTATTGTATAATTGCCACATAATTATTCATATTCTAAATATCTATTATATCGAGATATTATTGTTCAAAATGCTTTTTGTGAGCTATTCGGTTCGAATGAATTAAGATAAATTGTGTTATCTTATTATCCTTTTAATTAGTATTTAGTATGTTGTATCAGGCTGACAATGTCATATTCATAATGAATCTTTATGAGCTTTCTTATTATAATGAATGTGCATTGTTTTTTATGGCATTATTAGTACTTATACAGAGAAAAAATATGTATCTGTTTAATTTGAATGTGGAAACTAATATAATATGTATATAATATATTAAATATATATATATTATATATAATATATAAAAGTATATAGTCTATATATATATATAATTATATATATATTATATATTTATTCTCTAATATATATTCTCTAATAATAATTTTAACAAAAAAAAACCTCTTCATTAATATAATTTAATAATTATATTACTCAGAATGATAAATTTAATTTAATTTTTTTGTTAAGAATGATAATATAACTAAAATATTCATAATATGAATTTTTAATCATGTGCATTTAATGCATGTACATATTAAAGGAAGTGAATAATAAAAAAAAAGAATAAAAATAATTAAAGGAATAAGAAGAAGACTTTGTGTTGTTGGGTCATATTAAACAATTAAAAGATAATTTTCAATTAAATTTTGTTGGTTGCAGGATTCATAATCTACAAAAGTGAACATCGAGCTATATAAACAAGAAGACGCTGTTCGTATTTTTGTATGTTGTTTGTTTTCTAGATTTGGGAGGAGCAAAGAGACTATGGAAAGGGTGAATTAGTTATAAGTTGAAGAGAATGAGTTGATGCCTTGATGGTGAGATTTAGTTTTGATAATTCAAGATTATTAATTAATATTTAATTCAAACTCAAATGATAATATTTTACATTAGATTATAAATAAATCAATCATAAACAACTTATTTGTAAAAATCCCTTCTTTCTAAAAAATAATTTTGATTGATTATTACAATAATTGATAATCATAGAGCATTTACTATCTAACAATCAATTAAATTTTAATTAAAAGATTTATTTTTTATTTAAATATGTAAACACAATTTATTTTTCT
>NW_021318775.1:3697386-3711256 GCF_001605985.2 Dendrobium catenatum
ATAGTTAATTTATAATTAATTATAAATTAAGTGTGTGCCTCGATATGCATACCCACTCCAACGACGTTCCCTCGCCAAGGTTTAACCTCATAAACTTTGAAAACTCATTCTTGTCACTTGTAGTGCGGCGAACAACCGCCCATGAGCCATTTTTATTAGCACGGTGTGAGGGAATTCATTGTGGTGCTAGCGGCAAGACAAGTAATCCCCCTAAAGTCCTATTTTTGGCATTTGCAGCGCACCAAGGGATTTATGCACGCTTTTCTTAATCTGGTGGGAGGGAACTCGGTGCGGTGCCTATGGCGAGGCGGGCAATCTTTGTGCGTGCTTTTCTTAGCATGGTGGGAAAAATATAAGTACCCATATGCAGGGGAAAACTATTTTTTTTTTCAAACAATTACTTTTGAAGACCAATGCATGCCTTTCTTGGCGTGGTGGATGACAAAGACTACAACCGTAGTGTCCCACGACACTGACCATGCACGTCTTTATTTACATGGTGGGCAGACTAAGACTCCTGTAGTTTCCCCTAAGCAGGGGAGACGCCAAGAGGCTTGCAAAATTCAGAGCAAATGGAGTACCTAATTGGAACTAAGTGTAGGGGATTTGGACTCAAATAAACTTGAATCTAAATAAATGTTAACATGAACCATGACTTGAACAATCTGAACACAAATAAGAACTTATATAATTTGAACGAGGACTTGAACTTGCTGATTGAACATAATGGACCTGAATGAACTATAATGAACTTGAATTTGAAATGAGCAAAAACTTGTGGGCATTCGACTTGAATGAGAAAACTATAGAGAAGTTAACGTCATTACATGGAGCTTGAACATGCATGTATTATAAGGAATTGAACTCAAATGACTTTGAGCTTAACTTGAATTTAAGATGTGAATAACATGAATGATTGATAAGGAACTTTATTTGAACAATAACACAATATTTTCAAATGGAATGTTGAAAAATTACAAGGTCCAACTTAAATGCAAATGAACATTTGCAAGGCTGGTGGTGAATAATAGACTTGCAAACTCTACTTGCTTATAAGTAGTTGTAGATAACTTGATTGAATTCCATGCCATGATATGTTGCTCTCAAAGGAAATGCTTGATTTTCTTGCAAACAATAATCAATAAGGAGATATAAATTGGTTGCAAAATAAATGCGCAAGAACATCCTAATAATCGATGCAAACCATAAACAAGTGATACTAATCAATAAGTGACACTTGTATCAATCTTACAAGAACATACATTAAGTAACAAATTAGTTCCATGAACATTAAAATGAAACATACAATCAACACTGTAGATTGATGACAAATGTATGTGGAAAAACTAGCAATGAATGTAGTCAACTTGACAGTCAACAACAATCTGCAAATAGATGCATCAACCTCTTGTAGATTATTAAGATTTACATGTAGTGAGTTCAATGAATCTCCAGCAAACACAAATGAGGGAAATGTAGTGAGCACAACTCACCTATGGATCAATCATACAAGCAAATGCATTAATCTCCTACAAGCAGAAGAGTTTGATAGACAGCATGTTGTGAATTCAAACATACACACAACTAGCAATGAATAATATATTGCAAGGACGACCGATCTTCTATGAGCATAGATATATGTATGAGACACCATCTGAAGGCAAGAGTTCTATATCAGTAATATATACAAAACAGATGCAGACTTTTGTTACAAGAGGTGATGAATAATTTTTAAGATGTTAAAATTGTCGATATCAATCATGTATCATATCCTATTGCCCCAGTGAATCGTACAGTGGATGCAAATAGCCGCTACTGTCGGCAAAATGTTCTTTATAATGATTCCTTATATGCTTAATAATATGCTTGTGGATGGTGATTGGTACCAAGGTAGAGAATGCTCTCAATCAACAACCACCCAGAGGAAGACAACTATGTAGATCTCTTGCGAGAAAAGTTGATCGATTGATGATAAATGCAAACTCATACAAGTCATTGTAGAAGACCCGCATATACCCAACATGCAATCTAAAAAAATATATAAAAGGTAATAGCCAAAGCAGTAAAATTGTAGCAAATACAAGCCAGCACAAAAGCTCATGATGAATGCAGTTATCTATAATAAAGTAAGAGATTCGTTAGTGCACTATAATCTACCTATAGAAAGTAATAAGTAGTACACGACAGTCTACCAATATGAAATGGGAAAATGACTATAGTGCTACGTAATGCCACCGGATCTGCAACATTTTTACAAGCAGACAAAAGACATGAATGAGCATCGAAATATAATGCTACCTTTAAATGGCGGTCACCCACACAACAGATCAATGTCAAAATATTATAAAAATGCACCCACACATGCATCGTAATATGCATGCAAATAGATACACAAAAGGGGGCAAGTTCAATAAAAAAACCTTTATGGGCCCCTGTGAGCATATTATAAATGCACACTTTACGACTAAGGATGCTACGCGGGTTAATAAAAGAACATAGTTCGAGCCCGGTCTTTTTATATGTATAGATAGGAATCGACCTGGCTAAAATTATTAAATAAATATATGGTTAAGATGTTCGACCAGAATAACTATTTTATACATTCATATAAAGCCTTTAAGGACAATGAATAGATAAATTCATTAATAAAATCATAAAACCGATGAACCTGATCCCCTATTATTAAGTTGATAGGGTTGACAAGATTTAGTCAATAAAAATGCCTATATAGCCAAATTATGGTCATGTTGAATGTTTATCTTAACCAGAGGGGTTAACTCCAACCATTTCAAATGCCTCTAAATTCTCACAAAATATAAATTATTTTCAAATGACCCCAATTACTCCGATGATGGCCGTGTTGAACAAAAATTCTCAACCGGAGGGGTTAATTCTAAATATTTTCAAATGCCACCTCAAATACCAATTCAAAATTCAAAACTCAAAAAAAAAATTCAAATATTTAAAATTGAGATCCAACAATCAAATACTTAAAGCATAATTCATCCACCATCCATAATAGTTTGCCGAGGATAAAAACTTGAAAACTACTTCAGCTCATAAAGAGCTAATATCTGGTCAAGAATATCATTTGGATTCATTCTCAAAATAATATCCTGCTAGTAAGGATGTGGTAGACATCCTCTGACTAGTGATTTTTCCACCAAATAGAACTGCAGGATAAATAATTATGACCCAGGGCCCTCTGAACCAAGTGGTTTTATCTCTAAATGGCACCACGAGATAATGGTTATGGTTGAATCCAATAAGTTCATTAATGACATTAAATCCTTGAGATATGAATCAATAGGATATAATCGATAGGGCACTGAGCCCTCTGTTAGCTAAGGTGGATTCAAATTTCTCCACTTGGACGAATCAACCCATGGCTACCAACAAGGATCCTTTTATCAGGTTGGGTCGACTACCTCCTCTGACCAAGTAGAATAGGGACCATGATGGCCCGGGATGACGACACCATGGGATCTTGATTGGGTACATCATCCTTTCCCCCCACTATATATTTTAAGTGCAAGGTGGTGAAATTTCAATTTAAAAAAATAAATTTCCAACACCCTTCAAATTCCAAATGTCCATTCCTGTTACTATATGCCAGATAATATGTATTCTAAAAATGTATCTGATTGATGACTAGCCTTAATCGAACATTCTCTCTCATTATCAGGAGGGCTAATTAACAATAGGAGCTTAGGCCTATAGGAGACCAGAACTCAGATTATTGTGTCCCCACAAAATGAGGGCGGAGTCTCTGAGTTGTGTCTTATCTACAAACTCATCTGCCTTCTAAAATTTACCTCGAAACTAAATATGTTAAAACTCCCCCCGAAGAAAAGGAGGTTGGGTTCGAATTTTTGGAGCCCACAATTTCCTTATGAACAAAGAGAACCCAACAAATTTCAAAGAATAGAGTCTTGCATTGAATGCTTTCATATGGACTTTAAATATAATGAGTTTAATGCAATTCAAAATATTAGGCAAGATAATTAACTTTTCTAAAAAGATTTATATATATAGTGCGAAATAAATAAGCTTGAATTGATGTCTTACAAATAAAAGAAAAAAATGAAATAATAATAATAATAATTATAATAATAATAATAATAATAATAATAATAATAATAATAATAATAATAATAATAATAATAATAATAATACAAGGCCAACCCCTTAAGAAAAGGATTGCTGACCATTTTAATTATCACTTTATGAAAAGTATATCTCTTGGACATATTCCATATGCCATCCCATCTTGCATATAAATAAATGTCTAAGGAGCCTTCTCTTAAATCTACATTTCTTTGATTCCTTATATTTTATTGTTGATAGTTTTTATATACTCACTTTTAGCTCACAATTGAGATAGGGAGTATAGTTGAGCTGTTAAAGGATAAGAGAATCTTTGTCATTGGTGCCACGGGTTTTATAGCAAAGAGTATTATCTCACAAAACATTTCACTTATTAATATGCATTTAACCACATGAGATTTTGTTTTAGGCTTCATTTCCGACTGGTTTCTTTTTTGTACAAAATTTTAAATTTTTGAACTAGAAAGCTGCTTTAAGAAGCAGTAAGAAAATTGGTCCAAATGAAGCCTTAGTCTCACTTACAAAAGTTAAAATATCTAGTTCTAATGCATGTTGTTGTTTGTTGCTTGGTTTGAAGTCTTTGTGGAGAAGGTTCTTAGAGTTCAACCTAAAGTGAAGAAACTATTCCTTCTTGTGAGAGCTGGGGATGCCAAGTTGGCTGCAAAGCACATGGAAAATGAGGTATAACTACCTTTTTAATATTTATCATTATTGATCATATTGAGCCGTTAGACACAACTTTGACTCGAGTTCAAATGGGTTGATCAAGACTTGAATAAAAAATTTTGACTTTGCTCTAGCAAGGCTAGGATTTATGAAACTCGTTTAATTTTACATCAAAATTTCACAAATTCAATCCAAACCTATTATTGTTATAAAATATTTATAGAGAGAGAGTGTGTGTTGATTAGAGTGATTAGTTAACAAATTTCAAATTTTGAACATAAATTTTAGCCATGCATGTGACTTGTTATTAAGTTTTATTTTTTATGGAAATTTATTAATAGGTTACTTAGATAGGCTAATTTTTTAAATTTAGGGGAAATTATATATTATGTGTATAATTCCCTCTTAATATAACTTAGTGAAGGACTGCATGTTAATTAGCAATCATTGGTTATAACTTTTTTTTTTCTACTCTTGCTCCTTTCTAATCATTGAAGGAGGCTTTCCACCAATGCTTTTTAGTTTAATAATACAAAAATGTTGCTAAACTTTGAATTATATGTTGAAAAATATGAAATTATTAAAAGCTGTTATAATAGCAAATTAGAGGTTAAAACCTTGCTAGCATTACTAATATTAAATATACTATATATTAACTTATTATCATTAATTATATTTTTTGCTCCATAGCAATACTAATAAATATAATATTACAATATGAATGGATAATCACTTCCTTAATCAGGTGTTTGCAAAGGAGCTTTTTGATGTTCTTAAAGAGAAACATGGGCTGGACTTTGATTCATTTATATCCAAGACGGTTTATTCAGTTGCAGGAGATATTATGTATGAAAATTTAGGGATTGAGGATTATAATCTTAGAGAAATGTTATGGGAGGAGATTGACATTGTTGTCAATGTGGCTGCAACTACCAAATTTTATGAGAGGTGATCAGAAAATTTAAAAATTCAAATATCGTGGAGAGAGTTTGAGGTTAATTAATATATATTACATAAAACTTTTATTATTATTTTATTTATTTTTATTTGTGTGTGTGTTTTCTAGATATGATTTTTCTTTGAATATCAATACATTGGGAGCTAAACATGTATTGGAGTTTGCAAAGCAATGCACAAAAGTCAAGATGCTTCTCCATGTATCAAAAGGATAGTAAGTGCTAACCAAAAATATATTATCTTTTGATATAAATTATAATGAATTATTAAAATTTGTGATATTTTCATTATTTCTTATTTTATAACTTTATATTAAATGACATTTGTAAGTCTGACTAATATTTAATTTATCATCACCCTTATTATGATTATATTTGTGTTGATTAGCTCATGTAGCCGGTGTAAAGGAAGGTATAATATCAGAGAAGCCATTTCACTTCGGTGAAGCACTGAATAAGGATTTGTATTTATACATCGAAGGAGAGCTAAGACTTGTTAAAGATAGAAAGAAAGAACTCCATGAGCAAAATTCAACAATAGAAGCTAAAAAAATTGTTATGAAGGAATTGGGAATTCAAAGGTTTGACATCCCTTTAGGTTGACATAGGCTATATTTAGAATTTAATAACTTTGGTCAATTTGATAAAATATTTTGAGAATGTTTGTTTCTCTAACACTTTTTGTCATTTAATAAAATTTTCTTAGTTTATATCACTTGTTTGAATTGATGGAATGTTATAGTTATACTTTCTTAAATGATATTTTGTACTTAATTGTTGGCATATATGTGACACCTTAATCTAATGGCATAAACTGTTAAGCTATTTGTGAAAAAAAAATCATAATTATCATTCATATATTTAATATTTAATATAATATTTAGTTAGTACTAAATAAAAAATATTGCATTTCATAGATAATATTATTCTTTGAATAATAATGTTATATAGATGAATTTTTCATTCTTAAAACAGTAAGCCATAGAACCTTTTGATATAATATTTTCTTATAAATTTTACCATGTTATTATAAGCTATTCAAATTAGTTGTTTGTTATTTTCTTACAGGGCTATGCTATCTTAAGCTAGTAAGTTGTTTTATTTGTTCTTGTAGGGCTAGAATGTATGGCTGGCCAAATACATATGTATTTACAAAGGCCATGGGAGAAATGCTTCTAGGACATTTAAGAGGAGACATGCCACTAGTTATTATGCGCCCAACAATTATAACAATATTATTATTATTATTATTATTATTATTATTATTATTATTATTATTATTATTATTATTATTATTATTATTATTATTATTATTATTATTATTATTATTATTATTATTATTATTATTATTATTATTATTATTATTATTATTATTATTATTATTATTATTATTATTATTATTATTATTATTATTATTATTATTATTATTATTATTATTATTATTATTATTATTATTATTATTATTATTATTATTATTATTATTATTATTATTATTATTATTATTATTATTATTATTATTATTATTATTATTATTATTATTATTATTATTATATATTATGGATATTAGTATGTAATTCTTGATATGTGATTTTAACTTGAGATTATTATTCAAGGGATAGCGGTTAACAAAATATTATTTGGTGTTGTGGCTTCCTGTTTAGGGCTTGCGCTTGATGAATCTAGCTCTTTTTGGTTTGTTTACTCCACAATACAATAATTATTGGAGGTAATATAAGCGTGTGATCTGCCTTGCTGATATCTATGCACCATATACATTCTTTAAAGGAAGGTAAGCTCAAGTTTATGAGTAAAGAGTAATAAATAATTATATTCATTATATTTGAGATATCGATAATATTCTTATTCCATATTGTGATTGCTTGCAGCTTTGATGATTCTAACTTAGAATGTTTGAGAAAGGCAATGGTGAATAATGATGAGATGAAGTTGTTTGATTTTGATCCAATGCACATTGAATGGGATGATTACTTGATTAACATTCACATTCCAGGTGTAATCAAGTATTTGCTTAAGTAGAATATTGGAAAATGATATTAGGCTTCTTATATAGCCTTAATTTGTTGGAGAGCATAAGCATTAAATGATTGATGCGTGCTTTTGATTGTAGTATTTATTGAGCAAACCTAGCTATTCAACTTAAATTTAAATTAATCACAATTGTATTTCCATCAACTACAATGGTTAATTTATTATGAAATGTATTTGTGGAATATAAGTCAATAAATATGTTTGTTATTGTGGCCTATGAACTTATAATTTTAATTCTTGATGCATTATAAGAAAGATTGGGATGACTTGAGAGAGGGTCCTTATCTTGGCTACTAGTTTTTGTTTGGCGAGTACCACTTATGTTTAATTTTTTCTTTTCTTATAATGAATTTATTGCTCCAATAAGGTTGATTGTAATTAAGAAGATGACATGAATTGTTATAGGATCCTTGTTTAGCTTGATTTTTTTAGAACAAATAGTATTTGACACAAGTTCAAATGTTAGATTCACTTACATGCTCAGTTGGGACTATTTGGTTTAAAGTTAAAAGGGTGTGAAATATTACAAATGCTGAGGTTTTAAGAATATTGTTGTTTGGTTTGAAGTTTAAAATTTTTATAAATTTGAAATTCACTCTATAGTTCATAATTGTGTATTTAGAACTATTCAGATTTGGGCTAGTTTCAAATACACCAAAAATTCATCATCTTATCTCCACCCACAATCTGCAGTGATCACCAACTACTGCCACCATAGCTGACCCCTAACCATGACCATCGTCATCTTCCACCATAGTTGTCATGGGCCACCATTGCCATTGACCACCAGTCGCCACCGTTGTCATCAACCACCATTCATGATCATCATTTTTGAGAGCCAACTTCCATGGCCATCATCCACCACCTACTACTAACTAACCACTAGCTGTTGACCACACGGTAGATCGACAATGTAAGAGATGGAGTGGCAAGTTTCAGGATGAGACCAGTTCCACTAACACACAAATAAATGTCGGACGATACCCAATCAAAGAGGGAATATGAGTATGAAGGGGATAGCCAAAAAGAAAACCAAGATTATTTAAGATACGTGACACGGACAAGTGCAAGTGTAGATATTGTAAGGAGACTCAAATCAGAGCAATGGGTGATTCCTCGTTGATGTCAAAAAAAGGGAACCATTTGGTTTGTTTCATGAAATAGTAGTTAACAAAATACGAGCGGTGATTAAAAAACTCTACAATAATCCATATCACTACTAAATTTTATCAGAACATGTTGAGGATCCAACAAAGTAAATGAATACTCACTGTAAAGGTTTAGGTAAAAAAGATTTTTTTGATCAAATCAAGAGAAGGCCTACGATTAGGAAAGTTTCCAACCAAAGAAAACTCCAAAGGGGTACCAAGTGCCAAAACCTCTTCTTTCAAAATCCAAAGCAATGCCAATCCACAGAGTGTCAAAGTTTTAAGATCTGGAAATAGCATAAAAGATGAAGCCCCCGAAAGGACATCAAGAAAAGATCTATAGTTAGATTTCCTGTTCAATAAGACATGATCGTTCAATTTCACTTGTTTAACCACCATTGGACAAGACGAAGGTGTAACAATCAAGGAGTTGCAAATAGGGCAAGCCAAGAGAGATGAGAAACACCGGGAGAGGAAAAAGGAGCAACCATTAAGGGTAGAAGAAACCTCCCTAAAGGGAAATGGTTAGGGCAAAACCCTAGCAAAGCTCAATATATTTTTTGACCCCTCTTACCATGCTAAAGCTTTATATATATATATATATATATGAAGAGAGAGAGAGAGAGAGAGAGAGAGAGAGAGAGAGATGATTATAATGATTAGTTAACAAATTTCAAAAATCAGACTAAATTTCAGCTCTACATGTGACTTATTATCAAAATTTATTCTTTTTAAATATTTATAAATAGGTTACATACATATATAAGTTAGTTTTGTAAATTTAGAATTTTTTTTACATGTTATATATGTTAAGGACGGGAACTTAATTAGTAATCATTGGTAATAACTTGTCGTTTTCTACTTTTGTACTTTTTTAATCTTTAAAGGAGGATTTTCACCAATATTGCTCTAAGTCTAATAATAAAAAAAATGTTGCTTTTGAATTATATGTTAAATAATATGAAATTATTAATAACTATTACAATAGCAAATTAGAGGTTAAAACCTAACTATCATTACTAATATTAAATATACAATTTATTCATTATATTCTTTACTCCATATCTTTAATAATAATTCGAATATTACAATTTAAGCCGTATATCGACCTTCCCGATCTTCGTATTAAAAAATTTAGTTCTTTTCGGTGTTGTTGAAGCCTTTCTTTTAAACTGTTAAGCAAAATATGAAAATAAAAAATCAAAAGAGAATAACTCAGGCATCAATTAATGCCTAAGTCTCACTTGTTATATTCAAATATAATAGTAGAGAAGTTTACATGAAGAGAAGAAGAAATAGATAATGAACTCCCTTTGTTGTTCTCGCCCCAGAACTTTCCCTTCCTCACCAAAATAGAAAAAATATAGCCTATTTTATAGTAGCTTACATAGTAGAAACAAAGTTAGAACTAAAGAAACTGATTGAGTAAAACTGGACCACAAATGAACAGGTGCTCACTGTCCCTGCATGTTATTCATTTGAGAAAATGCCTTTTTTTTTTTTTTTAGAAAATGCCATAATAACATTGAACTGCTATTCATGTTGAATTGCATATTCTAGGTTTACTCAATGGATGATATTTTTCTTTTAGTAATATTGTGTGGACTTTATTTTCTCATAAACATATAAGAAAAAATAAAAATGTTGACCATTTTTTTAAGTCTATCTTATACTTCATTTGAAACAGCTTTCTTACTGATTTCTAAAATGACTTTCTTGTACAAAAATTTTTAATACAAAAAAGTTTTGTACTAGAAACCTATTTTAGATAGCACCAAAAAAATTATCTAAAACTGAGCCTTATTATATTTTAGCTTAATGGCTTTATAAAAATCATTTCTTTTGTTTTATATTAAAAAACATGGGAACTTTAAGGTTCATGAATTTTGAAGTTGTTCACTCACATAAATTATAGTGAGTTTATCTCCATAAAATGTAGATCTATTCTAGTCTTTAATTTTATTGACCAAATTTGTTTGATGAATTCTTTCAAGGATTTAAAATTAAAATTATGTGCACCATGCATACATGATTTTGTAATTCTGACCAGCAACAATAGTGCCACTTTGTGGAGAGATTATTGCATGGGATCACCGGACTGTCCGGAGGCCAATCAGGATACACAATGTCACCTGATACACAACGTTACACAGTAATGGTACACAACATATTGGTGATGTGCCATGTTCTGATTGGATTTCAGACAGCTTTAGGTGATCTCACGTAATCATTTCGCCACTTTGTGATCTCTTGTGTATAAATGCATCCATTTAGATGCCTCGATTTGCATGTCACTTTATTTTGATAAAATATATGCAATTGTTGGAGCATTGTTTCATGTGATATTTTGTCTAGCATAGGATATTGTACAATGATATTATCGTATAAATTGAGAGCTGCATGATTTTAAGGAGGCAGTTGTTCATTACCATGCATTATTTTATGTATCTACTTTCACATATTTATTTCCTTGCATGAAAACCTCATTATGTTAAATATTGGCCAAGATTATTTATATCATTATGTTAATACATTCTTGTGTTCTTTTATGTTATTTACAAGATATTTATATAAATGTCTCACTCTATGAGTCATAATCCTTAAATGAGGCCCCTTTTATTTTATTGAGGTGTGTATGCATTCCTTGGTCTCCACTCGATCCATTTGATCATAGCCCTTGAATGAGAAATAATTTCTAGAACATTTTACACATCTCCTTTTATGGGTGCGCACACTTGCACGCATGAACTAGTAGTGCTATCAATATTTGACATAACCCAAAACCTGACTCGGACCAGATCTAAAAAATTTTGGATTTGGGTAAACCTGTTTGCCCTACAGGTCAAATTCAGGTTTTAGTTTTTGGCATGTTTACAAAATGGGTCAGATTCGGGTTGAACCAAAACCCAAAATAGACTTGAATTGAAGATGCAGCCAGCATCCGAGCATTGCATTCATTGACCCACACTGATGTACTTACACCCCCCTTCCCCCCGCGCTAACAGCATGACCCCTTTGCCTGAGCTCTTGAGAGTGTTCTCGATCGGCCACTTATGCACAGTGCACTTGTGTTCGCATCTGGATTTAGTGCACGACATCTGCATTGGTGGCTTTATGGGTTGGGTCAGGTCAACCCGATAATCCTTGTGGGTTTTATCCTAGTTGGAATTCCTGATAGATTTGTAAAATTGGGTCATTAGGGTCAACCCATTTATACCCAGGTTCATTCGAGTTGGTTATGAAACCGACCCATTGAACCATTTTGACACACGTATGAACTACTATTTTTCTTATTCATATATAGACATTGTAGGGAGTGACCTCAGGTGTTCTAGTCTCACCTTTGGGTGTGAGGGACCCCTTTGAAAAGTCAGCAACCTGTTCATATGTAATTTGGATATGGTCAGTCCAAATCTAGATCTTTGATTTTAGCCAAAGCCCCTTTGGGTCCCTTTACTGCCATTATGAGCTACATATTTATGGCATATCGTGACACCATCTATATAGATATTAATTTTAGATATTTAGGTGATTTTAGAAGTTTCTCAAAGCTAATAAGAAATATTAAAAGATGCATGATAAATTATTTTAAAATAAAAAATATTTGAGATTCAACTCCCCTTTTAGCTTGTATTAAATCCCATAAAAATATTAAATTTTAAAATACACCTGGCTTAGTTATTAAAGATCTTTTGACCCCTTTCTACTTTAGCTCTCATTCATGGGCCTTATGTGACTTAGCATACCCTCTATTAGCTTAGTTTTAAGTGACTATAGACCTTGGATAATGATTATCCTAGACAATCTTCTATGATGCTTGGTTGGATTACCTAATGACTTTTCTACAAAACTTTTGCCTTTTCCTTATATGATCCTTGGTGGATCAAAAACCATCTTATAAGTCAATTTAGGTGACCTCAGACTCTTTGATAGGCCTTTATCATCCTCTTACCCTAGCCTTAATCAATTGACCATAGATAATATAATATCCTCCATAGCTTTTAGATTAGCTAGTGTGATGCCTTCAATGATTTAAGATAATTGTGGGCCTTCTAGGGACCATCCTATTTAGTTCTAGTTCCCTTAGATTATTTAAGTGGACTAGTACTATGATCCTTGATTATTATAATGGGTCTAAATTTTCTTGGTGAATCTTCTCACCTCTTAAACTGTAGTCACCCCAATTGAGCCTAAGTGATCCACACATATCTAGGTTAAATTTTAATTGATCCTAGGTGGACTAGTGGCTTGTCAAAAATTCCCTTAGGTGATCATAGAGGTGTCTAACAACTAAGTTTTCTTTAGGCCAACCGTTCTGACCTTGTGGAAGACATGAATCAATCTATAGAGTGGGTCATATTTATTCTCATGATCTATTAAATATTATAAGGCCTTACGTTCAGGAAACCTATAATATATGGAATGGAATCACACATGTTCTCTATCATCAAACCATGTACCCTTAGCCTCTGCCATAGGAATTGAGAATTGATCTCCTTCCACCATCCTAGTACCTTTTAAACTATGCTTATCTTAGCTTGATTTAGAACTAAGAGGCGGGATACCCCGACCTTTTATTCTTTAAAGCACCAAAGTATAAGGCATAGGTTTAATTATGACATATCTAATTTTAGGGTAAGTTATGTTCATCATATTTGGGCTCTTTATAACCTTTAATGTGAAATTATTGATTTTTATTAAAGATGAAATAAATTGATAAAAATAATTATTAATTTAAATTGAAACCATCTGTCGTACCCCATAATCTAATTTGAATGAATTATTCTTTTATCTTTTAATATACAATGGCCAGAGCTACCTAATTTTTTAATTAATATAAATATCAGGAAAATAAATATATTGATGAAAATATTAATATATAAATTTGTATTTATTTTTCTAAAAATCATATACACTACTCATGATCTATACAATTATACCACA
>NW_021318775.1:3714805-3734093 GCF_001605985.2 Dendrobium catenatum
TCAGATCGTTCCTACCTATGGGGTAATCTACTCGTCAATCAAATTCCATCACAGAGTGGGTAAAAATAAGTTAAACAACACATACCAACATTTTAACAACCACATGCAAAAAAACCTCGAGAAAAACCCGTTCACAGTCAGTAAGGAAATAAACACTGCCAACCTTAAAGTTAGGAGTCGTTGTCCTTTAGCAAATAAATCAAGTGTGTATTGGAAAGTGTGGTTTTGATATATCCTAAATCAATTTATTTTATAGAAAGAAATTTTAGTTAATTAAATTTAATTTTTGTAAAATAAAGTTAAATAATATAAATAATAATATAATAATAATAATAAAATGAATGTCACTAAGTTTTCTATGTTATATGTCTCTATCTTAAGGTGTACATGCATCCTAAGTCTAGGTTTTCTAAGACCGATCCTTAATTTTGTCCTTATTCACTACTGTTTATATGGGGTAAAAATATTTGTTATCACTAACCTTATGACTTTTTGTATGTATAAAGGGGTATAGGGGTCTAAGAGTAAAAGAAATCCTTAATTAATGAAGTTGCTACAGGGACCTAAAAGGGAAGGGTTTGCGCACACCACATCAAGGGGTCCCAATAACGTGTTTCTAAGTTTAGAAATACTTACAGTCACCGGGGGCTACGACCGGTGGTTCAGCCGTAGCACTCTACCCGGTTGGATAGAGCGACTGACGTCATTAGCTCCTTCGTACATTTGTTCTTCGGACCGGTACCCGTGTCCATCGTAGTTCATGCCAATAAGAAAAGAAAACAGGTAGTAGAAAGCACATTTGATAATTAATATAAAATAATTGAAAATTTACTGAAAATAAAAAGACGTACCTTTCTTCGGCTTGAACACTGGCTTGGTGAATGTCTTTTTGAACTTTTTCATTTCTGAAAACAACTTTGTATTTTTCTAACATTCACTTTCACTCTTCCAAACTTACACAATTTTCATAAAACAAATATTTTGCTTCTCACACTGTATTTACGCTTCTTCCATTCTAAAATTATATTCTACACTTTTCATTATCAAAATATTTTAAATACTTCAATATTCAAATACCTTTCTACACATTTTCAAATTTCAACACATACACTTTCCAAAAAACACACAATTACCTCTTCAACAATATAGAATTTCAAATACATACATCTTACTTTACACATTTTATTTTCTATACAAACATACACTTCTCCTCTTAATGTCAAACATCGTCACTTCTCAAAAACCCACACAAAATCGACTCTCAAAACATCACTCATCAAAGCGATTTACTCTCACACATACACATGTCACCTTTTCAAAATCAGCTCACATTTCACTTTTTTTTTTTTTTTTTTACTTTTTAAAATCATATACTCTTCAAAATCACATATTAAGAAGAAGAAACTATATTTCAAAACAAAACAAATCTACTTGATGTTAAAATTTAACATTTATAATAAATACCACCTAAGAAAGAGATTTTGATGTCAATCTATACTCTTCACATTTCAAAAAAAAATATTCTGATAACATGAATAAGCATTGCATAAAACTTCCAATTTAATACTTATACCAATTCAATTAGAAGGAAAAAGAAGTTTTCATGGAATTTAATCTTTCTAAAGATATTAAAGTCATCACTTCTTCATGAATGCAACTCACCCATTTTCAATAATTAGCCAACAAAGATATTATAAGTGATTAAAATAACAGAGAAAAGAGATGAAGCTAAATAAACCTCATGCATTTATATACATTCCAGCATACTCCATAGTTTCTTTACTACTAATTTTGTCATTTACAAAGATAGGAGAGAATTAAAATTTGTTTCAAGTTTCTCCAAATAATCATGGCAAAAGATAATCTCTAGTAGGATTTATAAACACTTTGAATAAAAGAAATAGATTTGGATGAAAATAAATTAATATAAAGTATGCTCAGATCGATTGAAATTTCCCTAAGGATCTCATTATTCAATTTTATTGAAGTCTTAATATCTTCAATCAAATCTCCATCTCTACAAAACATAGGCAGAAATTGGAATATATATTCTTAATTCTTTTATAACTGATATAATGAAGAAGAAGGTTAGAATAGAAAAGAAGGAAATTAAAACCAAGGATGAAAATTTATACCCAAGGTCGGCTGGGACAAGTGTGCGAGAGTGAGGGACAGCTGGAGATTTGATTTCGCCTGGGTTCGTCGCGAGAGAGAGAGAGGATCGGGATGGGGGCTTCTCACGCCAACTGGGAACAGGCAACGGGGCTGATTTCGTGACCTGGAGGAGCGATGGGCTGAGGTTCGCGAACTGTTGAAGAAGATGGGGTCTTTGTGCGAACTAGAGTAGTAGAGACGTCGGGGCTTGAGTTCGGAACTGCAGGGAGGGGTTTCATGTGTGTGTTTTTTGCGACTTGGAGACTTCTCGTGCGAATGGGGAGTGTGTGGGAGGCAGCGACGGGCTGGGAGTTTTGTTCTGTTCGTATGAATCCAAAGGGAGAGAGGGTGACGGGCTAAAGTTTCTCACGATCCAGAGAGCGTATTTTGCCAATGGGGAGAGGCAGTTCTACCTGGGGAGAGGGATGCAGTTCGTGAATGAGGCGTGAGGGAGTGGGATCGTGAACTGCTAAGGAGTTGAGGTGGTTATGCCAATCCAAAGGGAGAGAGGGTGACGGGCTGAAGTTTCAGCGGGGTTCTGCGAACTGAGAAGAGATGGGGAATTAGGGAGTTGTATTTCCTTACGAACTAAGAGAGGCGGGCTGTGGTGTTCTTCAGAAAAATCAAAAAAAAATGAAGAGGGGCTGATCGTGCCAATCAGGATATGGGGGAGTTGTTCGGTTTTATGCATGAATAAGAGAATTGGAGTTGTGAACTGCTCTAGAGGAGTGGTTTGCGAACTGTTGAGAGTGGGAGAGATCGTGAGTTTGGACGGTTTGTGTGTATAGAGAGGAGAGAGAGAGACGTGAGGGGGTGGTTAGATAAGCCTAACTGCATGTAATTAGTTTAAGGTGCTAAAACTATTTAGTTTAGGTTATTAATAAAATATTTGATTTAACATTTTTAATATATAGTTTTAAAATAAATAATATGATTTGAATTTTTTTTAGTAAATTTATTCTACTAGAATTTATTAATTACAGATATATATGTCTTTGAAATTTATTTAAATGATTTCAACATTTTATTTATCAATGAAGAATTTAGAGTTGATTTGATATTGAATTAGAGGGTCGAGTCAACGCTACGTTAGTGGGCTTCCACCTAAAGAAATCCTAAAGGCGACGTCTACACTAGGCTTCGAAAACCTAAGCACTAGAAATTGATTTTGGGGAAATTGACCTCGAATAATGAGGTCAACACATATGACTATAAGGGACTTTCTATTAAGAACAAATCAATTTTTTAATTTTTAAGTTCTAAAAACACAAAAAAAATGTAAAAAAACAACGATAAAATACAAAGAACTACGAACGAACCAAGAAATAATCAAATGTAAACACATAACACTCATGCAAATAATATTTCTCCACCGTTTTTACACCAACAAAAAGAGAAGAAGAAAAAACAAAAGAAATATAAGAAGTCATATGAGAAACCTTTTGATAATTGTTCTTGAAAGAGATTGATTTATAATTACAATAACAAGAATAATGTTCATTAGAAAAAAAATAAAGATTCATAAAATTTAAATTAAGATATAATATACACAAGATAAATATATCAAAGTCAGGAAACATTCTAGACAATTGGATAAGGAAATTATTGCAAAGGTGACGAAGTGAAGATTAATTTAAGTTAATTTTCAATACAAAATATAACTGAACGTTAGATTGATTTGAAATTAATGATTAAAAGATAGATGAAAGAAAATATACTTCTTTCACGAACATTGCGCATCTTTTCAATATTTGTGGCACACTTTGTGTATCTTTTAGTATTTGAGCTAATTTTATTCCTCTTTTCAATTTGTGAACCATTGCGCATTCTTTTGATTTTCTTACACTTGTACATTTCAATTTTTAATTGATCTTCCCAAAATCAATAATCTAAAACTCAAACTTCTCTAAGTACAAAGATAATTATATTGAAAAGAGAAATAAAAAATAATAAGACATCAAAATTGCTATAATAATACTAAAATTATGTATACCTAAAAAAGAACATGAGATTGATAGACTTAACTTGATCGAGTTATAACCTAACTTAAATTTTTGAAAAATTAAAATTTCTAATAAAATTAAATTTTTGTATTGTTATTCATATTATAACACTTTTTAGATCAATTAAATCAGGATTATCATATGGCAAACAAACATTTCAATCAAAGTTAAAAAATAATTAAATAAAACAAGACATATTTTATTGATATCAAAATATCGAAGAGATATATATAAATGAACGCTCAGATGTTATCAATAAAATCACGAAATAACATCATAACTCTGACACAAAATAAGTACATAAAAACACTAAATAAAATACAACTAAAAGATCATCACATCACATCACTACACAATGGCAAAGATAATTATATAAGAAGTACATCTATCACTCTGAGGGGCTATGGTCTGGAAGAGGTGGCTGGTTGAAGAAGGAAAAATAGCTACTCGTCATAGCCATATTGGTGTTTACTGATTCGAACTGACTTCGAACCCAACCCATGTCCTATTGGTATTGAGCATCCTGCTTGTGAAGGTGAGTCTGTATTTGATCAAAGCGTTGATCAAAATGAGTCTCTAGTATGTCAAAGCACTGGACCATCTCCTGAAGGGCTGGTCCACGAGCAGGCGCAGGTGCAGGTGCAGGTGCTCCCCCTTCTCTCTGAGAATCCTTACTTCCATCCTCTCTCCCAAAAATTTCCCAGAATGAAGCATCAGTGAAGTAGATAGGCAATTCTAGATGAGGATGAAGATAAACTAGATTGTACTTCTTCTCAAGATTGTAGGTAACTAGGAGTCCTAAGATAATGTTCTTCTTTCTCTTATGAGAGATAGCTAATTTTAGAAATCTCATAAATGTAGTCAATAATGAGTTGGGCTTCATCTATAGGTTGACCCGTCATGATAAGATAATTTACAGTGGAAAGAAGAGGAGTAATATTGATACGGTCACCAGCTCTAGGAATAATAGAGGTTCTAAGAACATGCTGGATGATCCTTTCATTTTGATACCCTAGGAAAATGACACACTTTTTTAATCCCTATAATCACTATATTTATTTCATTCCAGTCGAAATTAGATGTAGAGGTCAAAGTGTGTTCTCTAACTCCGTAGTTCCTTAATTGTAAAAATGTCCCCAAATCTTCCTTAGTAATTTCAACCCGCTTCTTCAAAACATAAGACCTAATCCTAATTTGATCAGTGCTAAAGGACATGTTGGCAAGAAAGTAGTAAAATGTGTCCTAATTACAGGAGTGAATGAGGGTCGGGATAAAAGCGAATTGGGTGGCAGCAAAAAGAGGCATAACTTGAAAGTTAATATTTTATTAGAGAAGGATTCTAGAAGGCATAATATTGGCAGAGACGAACCTAAGAAATGAATCCTCATTAGTTTTGGATAGAAAGTTGTCATCTGCATTCCTTGAAGATGAACCCTTGATCAGTTTACCCCTCTTGCTAGAACTTTCCATTGAAGGATTGGTGGATTAGAAGGATTTGAAAGGCTATTGAAGTGAATGAGATTTTAGTTCTAAAGTTCTTTTTTTTTAAAGAAAAATGATCTTTTATAAGTATGAAGATCGGTTCATACAATATGATTAATAGGTTTGTACGTACAAAAATAAATTTTGTATGTACGACCGAATGTGTTCAAAACGAAACGACTTTTTGTATTCACACAATTTACTAGGCTTCCTTTCGTACAGACTTTTTGACCATAAGATCGTATAGACGAAAAGGTGTTCATTTGGGATGATCGGTTATTTAAGATCATTTTAATGATGGTTTTATTCATCTCTCACTTTGAATGACAAGTGGTTCGTATGTATGAACTCCTGGTTCGTACGTACGATCAGTAATAATAACTACTTCTACTCGTATAATCGTGTACATGCATACATACGAATGAATACACATTGTCCGGGATGATTTGAGAATTATATAATACCAAATGTATTGAAAATAAAAACTATACGCAATTAGTCAAACCCAACGATTGACATGATACAGAATTTGTACTGTACGAAAGGAATTTCATACAGTATGAATATAACACTTAGAAAAACTCCCACGATCAATCAGAAATAGAACATTCTATGTGAAAAACATTTTAAAATCACATAAGACATAAAAACACAGAAAGCACAAAAATAAATACGCACATAAAATTACAAAAATAAAAAATACACAAACACACATATCAAGTTTGTAGAACATTTTAATTAAGCATTGAGGTCAATCACACCAAGCCTTGTTCTTAATGTGCTAAAGGTATCAAAGGCTAGTGATTTTGTAAAAATATATGTAAGTTGATTTTAAGTTCAAACATGATTTAGTTCAATTTCTCATTTGGATACATGATCCCTTATGAAATGATGCATTATGTCTATATGTTTGGTTATAGAATGTTGAATAGGATTCGTTGAAATGCAAATAACATTAATGTTATCACAATAAATTGGAACTGTGCCTATTGTAAGTCCTAAGTCAATCAACTGTTATTTCAACCAAACAACTTGTGCCACAAAACTTCCTAAGATGATGTATTCAGCTTTTGCAGTAGATAGGACTACGAAATTCTATTTTCTACTGAACCAAGAAACTAAAGAACTTCCAATAAATTGACACATTCTAGATGTGCTCTTTCTATCAACCCTACAACCTGTAAAGTCCGAATCTGAATATCCAATTATTTCAAATGAAGAGCTGAACTTAGGATACCAAATGCCTAAGTTCTGAGTTCCCAAGAGATATTTCAAAATCATTTTCACTGTTATCAAAATGTGGTTCTTTTGGATCTCATTAAAATCTAGCACACAAACAAACACTAAACATAGTATCAAATCTGCTAGCAGTCAAGTAAAGTAAATATCTAATTATTCCACTAAATTTCTTTTGATTAATAGATTTTTCCTTTAGGTTCTTATCCAATTGAATTGAGGAACTCATATGTGTACTAACATGTTTAGCATTGTTTATTTCATACTTTTTGAGGATATCCTTAATATACTTTGATTGACTAAGAAATGTTTTTTTCTTAGTTTGCATAATGCTAAAACCTAGAAAGTAACTTAAATCTCCCATTAGGCTCATCCTAAATTCACTACTCATTATTTTAGAAAAATCATCACAAAGATTTTTATTTGTAGATCCAAAGATGATATCATCAATATAAATTTGTATAATGAATATATCATCTCCTAATTTCTGTAAAAAGAGAGTTATGTCTACACTTTTTGTTTAAAAGATCTCTCAAGTTGGAAAGTACTCAACCTCTCATACTAAGCCCTATGTTTCTGTTTCAATCTATATAATGCATTTTTCAATTTAAAAATATGATTTGGATATTTTGAATTTTTAAATCCTAGAGGTTGCTCAACATAAACATCCTCTTGAATTACCACATTCAAAAAGGCACTTTTAACATCCATTTGAAATAATTTAAATCTTTTAAAATAGGCAAAGAATAATAAAACCCTAATTGCTTCAAGTCTTACTACAGGGCCAAAAGTTCCCTCAAAATCAGTTCCTTCAATCTGATTGTACCCCTTTGCCACCAATCTAGCCTTATTTCTAATGATAACTCCTGAGACATTCATTTTGTTTTTGAATACGCACTTAGTTCCAACTACACTTTGATCCTTTGGCCTTGCAATTAATTTCTAAACTTCATTCCTTACAAATTGATTCAATTCTTTTTGCACTGCCAAAATTCAAAACTCATTAGAAAGTGTTTGATTTATATTTATGGGTTATGATTAGAAATAAAGGCAGAATGATTGAGTTCTTTGCTTAGTCCATGCCTGGTACTAACACCCTCAATAGGTTCACATAAAATCAATTCCTTATGATGGTTTTAAGAAAATCTCAAATCTCCAGGCACCGGGTTTTTTATCTCTAAATTTTCTTCCAAATTAACTTTCTCAATCTTTTGAGAGTTAATTTATATCTCATCCTCTTCAATATTTGACTCTTCCAAAATTCTAGATTAATCAAATATAATACGTGTGGTCTCCTCAATAACCAAAGTTATTTTGTTAAATACTCTATAAGATTTTCCAACACTAGAGTATCCAAGAAAAATTCATTCATATGATTTTGGATCAAATTTTTCTAAAGCAGATTTCTATTATTATGTATGAACACCTCATATCGAAAAACATGCAAATGTGATAAATTAGGTGTTCTCCCCTTTATAAACTCATAGGGTGTTTTGTTCAATTTCGATCTAGTGTTCACCCTATTCTAAATATAACATGCCGTGCTAACTGCTTCAGTCCAAAAATAATTAAGAAGTGAGTATTCTACCAATATAGCTCGAGCGACTTCTATCAATGTTCTGTTATTTCTTTCACTACCCTATTATGTTGAGGGGTTATAGGTGCAGAAAAATTATGATCAATCCATTTTTCCTTACAAAAATCCTAAAATTTTTTATTTTCAAATTCTCCTTCGTGATCACTCTGGATTATAAAAATCTCACATCCTAGTTTGCTCCGAATTTAAGTAAAAAAATTTCTAAATTTTTCAAATGATTCACTCTTATGATATAAGAATTTAACCCAAGTGAATCTTGAAAAATCATTAATAATTACAAATCAGTATACCTTCCCTCCTAAACTTAAAGTTTCATCTTGTCCAAAAAGATTAATATGAAAAAATCTCAAAAGGTTTACTAGTTCTGAGATCCTTATTGGACTGAAAATAGGACTTCACCTATTTTTCTAATTGACATGCATCACAAAGGTGATCCTTAGTAAAGTCTAATTTTGGTATACCTCTCACTAAGTTCTTTTGGGTAATTCTCCTAAAGTTTTTCATACTAGAGTGACAAAGTCTCATATGTCATAGCCATGACTCATCAGAAATAGTTTTCAAATAGAAAGCATTAGGAGTTTTTATGTAATTTAAATATAGAATATAAATATTATTTACCCTTAAACCATGCAAAACATCATTACCATTTAAGCTTAATTTGCAGCTAGTAGGAAAAAATTTAACGTTTTATCCTTTACACATAGCTGACTAATATTCAATAGATTATTCTTTATGCCTTCAACTAGTAGCACATTTTCTATAAAAAAGTATTTCAAATTTCCAATCATAAATACGCAACCACTCTCTTAGTAGTGTTATCTTCCAGTGTAACCCTTCCTCCATTCCTAGCTTCTAGCATTTTAAATTGTGTAGTGTCTCCAGTCATATGCTATGAGCAACCACTGTCCATGTACCAAATGCTCTCACAAGGCTTTGTATGAGAGCATGCCTACAAAATCATCTAAAGTTAGACCTAGGAATCCAAACAAGTTTGGGTTCATCTTTTGGCAAATTAAAACTAGATGCATGTATGATATATTTAGGCTTATGCATCTTAGGTCTCCACACTAAATGAGTTTTTATATGTAAGGTATGAGTGTGTGAAATATGACCAATCAATCCACAAGAAAAGCATTTAACTCCAAGAAATAGATTTCTCAATCTTCTATAACTACTATGACTCTTCCTGGGTTGTAGAAAATTTGGCTTCAAAATATGATTTGTAAAATCTTCAAGTGTTGGGGGTTTCCTATTTTTCTCGAGAGCTTACACTTTTAATTTCAAAAATGTATTCAATTCATCTTAGGTCTCCACACTTTAAATATATTAATATCATAATTCAAGTAGGACTCACTACTCTTTGATTAATCCTTAAAATCTGTAAATTCTTTTTCTAATTTAATATAGAATGAATTTAAAATCTCATTCTTCTTATTCAAGTTATCAAACTCATCAAGTAAGCTCATGTGGTTGTTATCAATAAATGCATGATCTTTCCTATGAATTTCATGTTCTCTTTGCAATTCTTGTAATTCCAAATTAAGACTAGCATGCATTTTCTTTAGCTTACTATATGCATCATGTATTCTTTCAGAAACTTCTAATAATTCATTGTAGGTCAAATCACATACCTTTTCTTGATCTGACTGATTAAGATTATCGACCATTAAACACAAGTTGGTGACTTCCTCCTCCTTTTTAGTTTCTGACGAATCCGAAGTCGAGTACGCCCAAAAAGCTCTTTGGAATTTCTTCTTGCCCTTATTCACATTTGGTTTCTCCTCTACCTTCTCCTTGCTATAAGTGGCTTTAAGATTTTGGCAGTCTGATTTTACATGTCCAAGTTTCCTACATTCATAGCAAATCACATCATTTGAAACTTTGACATTCTTATAAAATTTACCTCTATTCCACTATTGGCATCTATTCTGCTTCCTCTTTAAAAAGCTTTTAAATTGCATAGTCATTAAGGCAATGTCATCCTCATCCTCAGGTTGTGATAGATCACTATCCGACTCCTCCACTTTCACTGCTATTTTTCTCCTTTCGTGGTTCTCCTGTATCAATCATTCTTTGACTCACTCCTTGTTCATAAGAAATTAGTGACTTAAGAAGATTGTTAATAGAGTAAATATTTAAGTCTTTAGACTCTATAATTGCAGTTATTTTAGCATCATATGCAGTAGGCAAACAACAAAAAATCTTATTAATCATTTTAGCCTTTGTTAATTCCTTACCTAGTGCATGCAAAAAAGTGACTATCTGAGTGAATTTTGTGTACATGTCAGAAATAGATTCATTGGATTTCATACGAAATGATTCATAGTCATGTATCAAGATGTTTAATCTAGATTGCTTAACTTTGTTAGTCCCTTCATAAGTTATAAAAAGTCTATCCCATATGTCCTTTCACTTTTGCAAGTAGAAACTCGCATGTAGTCTTTTAACTTAAGTGCAAAAAAAAAACTATTTAAACATTTTGCATTAAGTTGTGCTAAGCCACGTTATTCTACAGTCTAATCTGCAAAGAGTGTTTCAACTTTAATGCCATCAACTAATCTAGTTGGTTTTATATACCCTTCATGTACTAAGATTCACATATGATAATCTAAAGACTGTAAAAATATAGACATGCATTCTTTCTAAAAATTGAATGGGATGATATCAAATAAATGAGGTCTAATAATCGAATACCCTTCATGTGTGTTCCAATTTTCAAAAGTATCCATGCTCGTTTATCAAAAAAGTAGTCTAAACTTATGATTTTAAAGCAAAGCTCTGATGCCACTTATTGATTCTTGTTAAATCTAGAATAAGTTGTTAAACCTAAACTAATGTTGCAAGGCTAATCAAGAGGGGGGGGGGGGGACTAATCAAGGGGGGGGGGGGGGAATTGGTAATTTAAAAATTTACTCTTGAATTAAAAATTTAAAACTGAATAATGATTCATACCAACTTAGTTTTAAAGTTTTCAAAATAAATTTTTTACCATAGAATTAATAACTTGTAGTAAGTAAATGAAGCAGCGAAAATAAAAGACACAATGATTTATAGTTATTCGATCAAACACGACATACATCTACTCCCTGAAGCCTCCTACTTCATGTATTGCTCTATTACCAAAGTTACACTCATTTTATCCCCATATCAAGGCGAAGAAGCCTTTACAAAACTCTCTTCCACCAATCCCCGGTGCGGCAAAGAACCGTCAACCTTTCAAACCCTCAAAGTGTAGGCAGAGAATCTTAATCTTTTCACACCCTTCAAATGTAGGCAGAGAACCTTCGTCTGTTCTCACTCTCTAAGTGTAGGCAGAGAATCTTCAGCTGTTCACACTCTCCGAGTATTGACAAAGAACCAGATCTTCTTCAAAGATCTTCGCACAAGCAATCTAGAAAGATAATAGAAAGAGTCAAGAAACACAAATCACACACATATATCCTTACCTTTGAGTAACCTTGTGAACCCTTCATTCTCCACTAGGAAGAAATATCTCTCAAACACTCTCTCACACTCTCTCCTTCAATTTCCCTTTACAAATCACGAAGATCAAATGACAAAATGATTAAATGTTAGTTTTTAGTGGACCTTTTATACAAAAGACACAAAAAATTGTCTAAAAAATTAAATTTTTTAATTTTGACCATCCACGATCGTATGTTCATACATACGAATAGTTTAAATACTATTGCGTTTAAACATGTTATGAATCGGTACGAACTCATTTCATATGCGATCATCGTTCGGTACGAACCTAGTTCGTCTGATACAAACATAAAAATTTCAAATTCCATCTATACGAAACGTGTTGGCCTCATTTTTGTATGAGGTCACTTTAACTCATCCCTGAGCTCTAGATCCTAGGATCTTCCTAGTTCCTAGCACTTAGGCCCAATCAAGATCTTAATCCAATTCAAACCCATAACCCTTAGGCTAAAGACTTAGGTCCTAAAGCCCTTTATAGGTGATTTTTCCATCAACTTGAAACCCAGTCAATTGGCATCTGATTCAGGGTTTATCTATTTCATATTTATATGACATGTCTCTAGTGTCAACCCTCCAAATTTGAGCTCATTTGGAGAACTCTAACTCCATAAACTTAATCCAATTCCAAAGTTGCAAAACCTTTAAATATTTACAATTCATGCCATTGGGCCTTTCACCTAGTTGAATTTTACCTTGTAGTCCCCTCCAGACCTTTTGACCACTCCTAACACCTCGATTTTGACTTATTGAACAATAGTCTAAATCTTTCCAGATTCAATTTGACCTAGAATCAACTCAAACCCAAAATGACCAAAATGCCCTTAATGGGGATTTTTGAACTTTTGGCCTAAACTTTATCTGATTTGACTATCAATCCTTGAAGTCTTCCTCAAATGTTTTCAAATAATGTTAGAGACCTTTTGAATCCTATTCTAACCTTGGGTCAACTTGAATGACCAACTCAACCCATTTTGACCTTAAGGCCCCTTAAGGATCAAAATGGTCATTTTAACCTAGATGGCCCTTCCAAGCTTTGATGCCTCATTCATTAGACTCATAAGATCAATTTGATTTCAAGGGACCCAACTCCTAGCCCTAGGTCAACTTGGTTGACCAAGTCAACCAAGTTGACCAAATGACCCATATACCTCCTTCCACCTAAACGTTTTAACCAAGATCTTTTCAATCCCATTTGATTCCAAGGGGTGACTCCTAGGGCCCCTAAGAAACCTCTCTTGGAGACCCAAGCCTTGGTTTCACTTGGGTTAGCCTTTTAGTTTGACCGAAGTGCCTAAAGAGAGGTCCCCTTTGGACAATTTTCTAACCTTAATCAAATTGAATCCAAATCAAGGTGTCATTGAGCCCCCCTGACCCAATAGACCTCCCTTGATCAGCCCAGCCATTAAGCCCCCTTGGGTCAAGAGTTAGGCTAACCCAAAGTGGCCAAAACCACTTGGGATTGAGACAATTCCTATCCTAAGTCAAATTGAACTTGACTAACACCCCCATCAGGTGGCCCTAGGTCGAATACACTTCCTCCAACTAGCCCATGCCTTGGGTTGACTTGGGTCAAGTTTTACGCTAGCTCAAAGTAGCCAACAACACATGGACCTGAGCCATCTTTGAGCCCAAATTAAATTGAACCTAATTGCCACTTGTATTTTGTGAACCAGACCCAAACCCATCTTCCACATCAAGCCCAGAGTCTGGCCTAGCCTAGGTTGAGCCTAATTCGACCCAAGCCTAGAAGATTTGGATCGACCCGAGCCATCTTTGAACCAAGATTAAATTGAACCCAATTGCGACTTGCATTGGGTGAACCAGACCCAGACCCATCTTCCACATAGAGCCTAGGGTCTGGCTTAGCCTGGGTTGAGCCCAATTTAACCCGAACTGAGAAGGTTTGAGTCAAACCGAGCCGCCTGATCAAATTGGACCTACTCAGGCCCAATTGTGTTCACCCTTGACCCCATCATGTCTCCATCTTCCTTTCCAGGTCAACCCGACCCAGTTGGTGGCGGTCAGAACCAATGGAGAACAAGCTCCTGTGGTCCCCCCTAGTCGATCTTGACCCAAAGCCTTCCAAAGGCTGTGGCTCGCCGGCTTGAGGCTCACGAGCCCTCTCGGATGATGTCCCTTTCCACCTGGCACCCATCTGAGGCCCCTCCCAGTCAATCCTAGCCATCCAAGCTCACGAGAGGTGGCTGAATAGGGCAACTCGTACCAAAAACCCCCCATTTGATTATAATCATTTGAAATCACTCCCCAGAGCTCCCTCCTCATTCCAGTGCCATTTCCCAGATTCCCAGGCTATCCCATCGATCCATTCGAGCTTTTGGCACTGCGCTCGAAGTTGTACCTCCGGCCATCCTCCGGTCCCAACGTCTGAAGAAGATCTGCTCGCCTTCACCCCCTAAAGCTTCTTGATAGAGAAGCTCATTCATTGAGAAATTCTCTACAGTAATTTCTTTATCCCGAGCTCCCTAGCTAGGTAGTGTGGTCAAGTGTGAAGGAAACCTTAACCCCAGCAGATCTCCACTGTTTGATTGGAGGTTCCCTCTCCCCTGATCATCTCTATGAAATTTCATTGAAGTTCACCACCGAGATCGCTCGGATCACACTAGAGAAGCCTCATAGTTTCGGGTTCATGTAGGAGGTTAAAGATAGAATCCTGACCATTGATTTTAATCAATGGCGCGGATTAGTTCCGCGGTCTCGGAGCCCATTCGATCTTAGCCATCCAATCTTCCATCAGACGGCTATGGTTAATCCGACCGTTTCCCAGTCAATGCCAATGATTGCCCCACCAATTACAGCGCACCTGAATGGGTAATTGGAGGATTTAATTTTGTAGAAAATTAGTGGATTTTCAAAAATTGATATCTCCCTATACACTTGACCAAATTAGGTGTTCTTAGGCTCATTGGAAAGGTCTCAGGGAGACCTACAAAAGCTCTATGGTTCCAGGTCCTGATTGCATCTGTGTTAAATTTAATTTTAGTTTTAGTATTATCTCAATTTTTGCATTTATTGTTTAAATTTAATTCACCAGGGCCTGGAAGTTTGGGAGAATGAATTTGGGCATGTCCCTGACATGCCCAAATTTCATCTTCCCTGTTTGAGATGTTTAAAGGCATTAGTTTTCATTTTTGGATTCAAGGGTGATAGCTTGACCCTTAAATTCAAATTGAAATTATGACCTATACAATGAGATTTAGGTTTTGATTTTGTGTGTGCTGATGATGTGTAGCATAGGGAGTTTAGGGCCAGTGATTTTACTCCAATCCAAGCTTAGGATAGCTCCCTAGGATTTTCTTAATGTGACTTAGAGATCACCTTAGGTGGCTTGGTTAGCCACCTTAGATAATTCCAATTAGGCCCAAATTTGGTGTGTTTAGGCCTTGGGATCAGGTGATCCCATGGTCCAAATCTCATTAGAATTGGTGCCCATTTGTTCCACTAAATAGGAACCATAATATTCCCTCCCTAGAATCCCCTTTTAGCCTTAAGAAAATTCTAATAAATCAATATTAATCCTAAAAATTCTTTAAAATATTTCTAACTGACCCTAATTGATCCATTAATCAGTGTAAAATTGAATCCCCTTAATTTGACATTAAATCCACTTTAATTTAATTTTTATTCAAAATCAATTTTAATCAATTTTAATTATTTAAAAATTATTAAAAATACCAAAAAAATATTTAAACACTTTCTAATATCCCCTTAAATCATTCCCTTATCTTTGGGGTTGATTTATAGAAGTTTAGGATTCATTTGGGTTCAAACCACTAATATGCACTGTAATTAAGGTAATTAAAGAAATTCAATAAATACCCAAAATACAAAAATTAATAACTAATTATACAAAAATTCCAAATCAATCAAACTCAGTGGATAATGACTCTAATTTAAATCTAGTATTTTCTAAAAATGTCAAACCTCCAAAATCTGGTCAAAGTCAAAAGTCAACATTTTGGTCCTCTAGGTCAAAACGGGTCAAAGCTTCTAAAAATCATAAATTTTGATAGAAAGCTCCAAATTGAGTCTGCCACCTGTCTAACAACTTGTAATTAGGTCTAGTATTTATTAAAAATCTAAAACCCTCAAATTTCTCTCAAATTCTAAAAATCAAATTTTGACTTCTTAGTGGCCGGCGGTGGCTGGAGCAAATGGGGGAATCTTTTGGTGGTCCCCTCCATCATGAGCCTTGTCCAAGGCTACCCAGTTGCTCAATCCATTGGCTTTTGTCTCATGGACCTCTAGGAGGATGTCCCACCCCGCATCTTTACTAGGTTTAAAATCTAGATTGTTGTTAGTGGTGCCCGGCCACTTTATTTTCTGTAAATTCTGGTTTGTAATAAGCAAGGAAACTTTGTCTATGGAAATTTATTAATTAATTCATTTATATTTAATGCTTTGAAATGATTGCCTTTAGGATTGCCTGCTTTTCTTAATTTTTTGGCATTTGTGTGCCGCTTTTGTTTTTGCCTGGATACGTGAGACTCGTAAGGGTGTGAAAATTTTAATACTCATAATCTTAAAGTTTAAAATTTAGTAATTCTAAATAATATAGAAAGATAACAAATTTTGAGAATTAGCCGGGGATTGACCCCGGGTTCGCATGCATATTTCTGCACAACTTCTTTCCTTGCTTTAAACCCTTCCCCGCCTACAGGTAGAGTCCGGATAGTCTGACTTATGAGGATGAGGTGCTGGACCTAGGGAAGTCCAGTCTTCAAAAAAAATATTTTCTAATTTTGTTTTTAAAATTTCAAGAATATTTGATTTGAAGTCGTCAAGCAGCATGCATTGCATTAGAAACATATCTAAAAGAGTCAAAATTTTAATTGCAACAGTCCTTAGCATTTTACACCCAATATAAGTTAAAGGGGTCAATTTGGAAAATCTCTAGATGTCGGCTCCATCTCTCCAAAACCTTAAATAAAATGTCCCTACCACTCTTTCATAAAAGACCGGACTAATCTCTTTTAAAGCGATCAGGTGGTTAGCTAGCTCCCCAATCCAGGCCGGGGTAAGTCCAGACCTTGCACTGAATTAGTTAGGTTCGGACGACTGTGGTCCAATGTCCAAATTAGATTTAGGATCCGGGGCAGATCTCTGATTATAAGACCCCAAACTTCATGAATATTATCTCAAATTTTTAATAAAATGCACAACTTTATTTAAATCTTCTTTCATCCTGAAACATAAAGCCCAACACTTAGATTAAGTTGGGATACTTCCGGATGGTTCTAAAATCTCAAAGTGTCCCCTATTTTTCTTTCCTTGATTCCGTTAATAACTGCTCAATCTTGATCCATTCCCTTTTGAGTTTCCAAAATTCATCTCTTTTGATATATTTCCTAGAAAATCTGATAAAATTTTGCCATTATTTTAATCGAGAGTTTTCGTAGGGGACTTTGTCTCCCTACGATGTAATTAACTACGAGGGCTTGCGCTCATAGGAGATTTAGAATCACACACACTTGATTTTAAAAATTGATTTTTCAAAATTCAATTGGATTTCTTTGGGAAAACTTAAAATACTAGTGATTATTATAATCATAATCAAAGAATTATCATCGAATGGTATTTTCTCCCTTCAGGGAGATACACCTTTCTTTGATAAGGCTTTGGATGTGAAATCAACGATCACACTTCTTGAATATTGTAGCTGGATATTTAGTAGAACCTCATTTTGACCCTTCAGGATCATATGAAGTTCTCCTTATCATCCGGTCACAATATTCAAGATGAATTTCATAATTCTAAATTTGAATACCATTATGAAATTTTATTTTCACCTCTCGAGGTGATATATTTTTTCTAATGAGACAATTCAATTTTAGAATTCAATTTTAAGTCCCAAAGAAAACCAATATTTTTCAAAAATCTGTTTTCAAAATTCCACCAACAAAAAGTCAGGACGAAATGAACGAAAATAGAACAAAGACGTTCATCCTAAGAGTATCATAAATATTGTCCTATACAATATACATCCGAGGACAGAACAGAGATGTTCGACTTGAGACAAAATAAAATATCATCCGTACGATCTTCGTTCAAAGAAAAACCAGAGACGTCCTGGGACGATCATAAATATTGTCCCATACGATATGAGTCCGAGGACAGAATAGAGACATTCGTTATGGGACAAAAATAAATATCATTCGTACGGTCTTCGTTTGAGGATACAACAGAGGCGTTCGTCCCGTACAACCCATACTTAGAAAAAAAATTTTCCTCTATGTTTGTTCAACAGCTCACTGGGGACAATAACTAATAGATTGTCCCGTATGAAGTAATATCATATAGTATGATTAATTTAAAAATATGAAATTTAAAATAGTCGTCGTGGTGTGTGTGTGCTCATTTACTCAATTACAATCGCACTCTTTTAGACTCAATAAAATGAAAAATATAGACTACGATTATAATAAGCTCTAAAATGTTCTTAATTCGAAGTCTTCAACAATCCAAAGTATAATTTCTCTGAAATATTAGTACGCACAAGAGCAAAACAATTATTTTAAAATATGATAAGAAAAATAATAATCAAACCAATAATATTTGGAATCATAAAAAAATATACAAGTTGTAAGGATATCAAACATACATAGCAACTTTCTCAACACGGTGGTGGTGCGGTAGAACTCTGTCGATGGTGCGACTGAATTTTGGCGGTGGTGCGGCAGAACACCGGTGGTGGTGTAGCAGAACTCCGGTGGTGGTGCGACAGAGCTCGGTAGTGGTTGAAGAGGAGCTAGGTGGCTGGATCTTTCTTCATTCTCTTCCTTCTTCTCTCTTGGCGTCCTCTCCACCTTTTCAAGAGTAAACATGGTTCTATTTATAGAATTCTTGAGTGGCATGGCTTGTAAATAAGTGGAAGATCAAGGGTAAATTGGGAGTGGTTTGAATGGACTGCCGATCATGATTCCTATGATCATGTACCATTCAATGGACCTTTGACAGTCTTAATGATATCAAAATTTGATGACCATGGGCTTGTTGAATTTGTCTCATCGAGCCGTTCGATTCGACTATAAGCATGTCACAATTTGAGATCATTTGGTAACCCAAATTATGGTTTCATGCTTCCAAAAGTGCTTCGAGACTTTGATTTGGACTCATTTTGGCTCGGATTGGGTCGAATTTGGTGTTGTTGGGTTTGTGTTTTCAATACGTTCAATTTGATTATAAGTTTGCTTACATCAGAGCTTGGATAGTCCCAAACTTAAATTCGGAAGCTTTCAACTCACTTTTGCTTCAAGATTCTTACCCGGTCATGACTAAATTTTTATGTTATATCACCGCTCTTATTAAAAAA
>NW_021318775.1:3734193-3745018 GCF_001605985.2 Dendrobium catenatum
TTGCAGCCAACTTGGCATCCCCAGCTCTCACAAGAAGAAATAGTTTCTTCACTTTAGGTTGAACTCTAAGAACCTTCTCCACAAAGACTTCAAACCAATCAACTAACAATAACATGCATTAGAACTGGATATTTCAACTTTTGTAAGTGAGACTAAGGCTTCATTTGGACCAATTTTCTTACTGCTTCTTAAAGCAGCTTTCTAGTACAAAAATTTAGAATTTTGTACTAAAAAGAATGCTGTCCCAAATGAAGCCTAAAACAAAATCTCTTGTGGTTAAATGCATTTTAATAAGTGAAATGTTTTGTGAGATAATACTCTTTGCTAGAAAACCAGTGGCACCAGTGACAAAGATGCTCTTATCCTTTAAGAACTCAACTATACTTCCTATCTCCATTGTGAGCTAAAAGTGAGTATGTAAAAACTATCAACAATAAAATATAAGGAATCAAAGAGATGTAGATTTAAGAGAAGACTCCTTAGACATTTATTTATATACAAGATGGAATGGCATATGGAATATGTCCAAGAGATATACTTTTCATAATGTGATAATTAATATGGTCAGCAATCCTTTTCTTAAGGGGTTAGCCTTGTATTATTATTATTATTATTATTATTTCATTTTTTTTCTTTTTATTGTATGACATCAATTCAAGCTTATTTATTTCGCACTCAATTTATATAAATCTTTTTAAAAAAGTTAATTATCTTGCCTAATATTTTGAATTGCATTAAACTCATTATATTTGAAGTTCGTATGAAAGCATTCAATACAAGACTCTATTCTTTGAAATCTGTTGGGTTCTCTTTATTCATAAAGAAATTGTGGGCTCCAAAAATTCGAACCCGACCTCCTTTGCTTCGGTGGGAGTTTTAACATATTTAGTTCTGAGGTAAATTTTAGTAGGCAGATGGGTTTGTAGATAAGACACTACCCAGAGATTTCACCCTCATTTTGCGGGGACGTAATAATCTGAGTTCTGGTTTCCTATAGGCCTAAGCCCCTATTGTTAATTAGCCCTCCCGAAAGAATGTTCGATTAAGTCTAGTCATCAATCAGATACATTTTTTGAATACATGTTATCTGACATATAGTAACAGGAATGGACATTTGGAATTTAAAGGGTGTTGGAAATTTATTTTTTAAAATTGCAATTTCACCACCTTGCACTTAAAATATATAGTGGGGGGAATGGATGATGTACCCAATCAAGATCCCACGGTGTCGTCATCCTGGGCCATCATGGTCCCTATTCTACTTGGTCAGAGGAGGTAGTCGACCCAACCTGATAAAAGGATCCTTGTTGGTAGCCATGGGTTGATTCGTCCAAGTGGACAAATTTGAATCCACCTTAGCTAACAGAGGGCTCAGTGCCCTATCGATTATATACTATTAATTCATATCTCAAGGATTTGATGTCATTAATTAATGTATTGGATTCAATCATATTCGTTATCTCGTGGTGCCATTTAGAGATAAAACTACTTGGTTCAGAGGGCCCTGGGTCATAATTATTTATCCTACAGTTCTATTTGGTGGAAAAATCACTAGTTAGAGGATGTCTACCACATCCTTACTAGAAGGATACTATTTTGAGAATGAATCCAAATGATATTCTTGACCAGATATTAGCTCTTTATGAGCCGAAGTAGTTTTCAAGTTGTTATCCTTGGGAAACTATTATGGATGGTGGATGAATTATGCTTTAAGTATTTGATCGTTGGATCTAAATTTTAAATATTTGATTTTTTTTTTGAGTTTTGGATTTTGAATTGGTATTTGAGGTGGAATTTGAAAATATTTAGAATTAACCCATCCTGTTGAGATTTTTTGTTCAACACGGCCATCATCGAAGTAGCTGGGGTCATTTAAAAGTACTTTACATTTTGTGAGAATTTAGAGGCATTTGAAATGGTTGGAGTTAACTCCTCTGGTTGAGATAAACATTCAACATGACCATAATCTGGTAATACATGCATTTTTATTGACTAAATCTTGTCGACCCTATCAACTTAATAATAGGGGATCAGGTTAATCGGTTGTATGATTTTATTAATGAATTTTTTTATTCATTATCCTTAAAAGCTTTATATGAATGTATAAAATAGTTATTCTGGTCGAACACCTTGACCGTATATTTATTTAATAATTTGAGCCAGGTCGATTTCTATCTATACATATAAAAGACCGGGCCCGAACTATGTTCATTTATTAACCCGCGAAGCATCCTTAGCCGTCAAGTGTGTATTCATAATACGCTCACAGGGGCCCATAAAGGTTTTTTTATTTCACTTTCCCCCTTTTGTGTATCTATTTGGATGCATATTACGATGCATGTGTGGGTTCATTTTCATAATATTTTGACATTGATCTGTTGTGCGGGTGACCGCCATTTGAAGGTAGCATTATACTTCGATGCTCATTCATGCCTTTTGTCCGCTTGTAAAAATGTTGCAGATTCGGTGGCGTTACGTAGGTAGCACTATAGTCATTTTCCCCTTTCATATTGGTAGACTGTCGTGTACTACTTATTGCTTTATGTAGGTAGATTATAGTGCACTAACGACTCTCGTACTTTCTTGTAGATAACTTCATTCATCATGAGCTTTTGTGCTGGCTCGTATTTGCTATAATTCTTCTGCTTTGGCTAAAAACTTTTATATTTTTTTTTAGATTGCATGTTGGGTATATGACGGGTCTTCTACAATGACTTGTATGAGTTTGCATTTATCATCAATCGATAACCTTTTCTCGCAAGAGATCTACATAGTTGTCTTCCTCTGGGTGGTTGTTGATTGAGAACATTCTCTACCTTGTACCAATCACCATCCACAAGCATATTATTAAGTATATAAGGAATCATTATAAAGAACATTTTGTTGACAGTAGCTGCTATTTGCATTCACTGTATGATTCACTGGGGAAATAGGATTTGATATTTGATTGATATCGGCTATTTTAACATCTTAACAATTATTCATCACCACTTGTTACAAAAGTCTGCATGTGTTTTGTATATATTACTGATATAGAACTCTTGCCTTCAGATGGTGTCTCATACATATATCTATGCTCATAGAAGATCGGCCGTCCTTGCAATATATTTTTCATTGCTAGTTGTGTGTATGTTTAAATTCACAACATGCTGTCTATCAAACTCTTCTGCTTGTAGGAGACTGATGCAATTGCTTGTATGATTGATCCATAGGTGAGTTGTGTTCACTACATTTCCCTTATCTGTGTTTGCTAGGGATTCATTGAACTCACTACATGTAAATCTCAATAATCTACAAGAGGTTGATGCATCTATTTGCATATTGTTGTTGACTTTCAGGTTGACTACATTCATTGCTAGTTTTTCCACATACATTTATCAACAATCTACTGTGTTCATTGTATGTTTCCTTTTAATGTTCATGGAACTAATTTTTTACTTAATGTATGTTCTTGTAAGATTGATACAAGTGTCACTTATTGATTAGTATCACTTGTTTATGGTTTGCAATGATTATTGGGATGTTCTTGCGCATTTATTTACAACCAGTTTATATCTCCTTATTTATTATTGTTTGCAAGCAAATCATGCATTTCCTTTGAGAGCAACATATCATGGCATGGAATTCAATCAATTTATCTACAACTACTTATAAGCAAGTAGAGTTTGCAAGTCTATTATTCACCACCAACCTTGCAAATGTTCATTTGCATTTAAGTTGGACCTTGTAATTTTTCAACATTCCATTTGAAAATATTGTGTTATTGTTCAAATGAAGTTCCTTATCAATCATTCATTTTATTCACATCTTAAATTCAAGTTAAGCTCAAAGTAATTTGAGTTCAATTGCTTATAATACATGCATGTTCAAGCTCCATGTAATGACGTTCAGTTCTCTATAGTTTTCTCATTCAAGTCGAATTCCCACAAGTTTCTTCTCATTTCAAATTCAAGTTCATTATAGTTCATTCAGGTCCATTATGTTCAATCAGCAAGTTCAAGTCCTCGTTCAAATTACAAGTTCTTATTTGTGTTCAGATTGTTCAAGTCATGGTTCATGTTAACATTTATTTAGATTCGAGTTTATTTGAGTCCAAATCCCCTACACTTAGTTCAAATTAGGTCCTCCATTTGCTCTTAATTTTAACAGCCTCTTGGCGTCTCCCCAGTTTAGGGGGAACTACAGGAGTCTTAGTCTGCCTACCATGTCAAGAAAGACGTGCATGGTCAGTGTCGTGGGACACTATGGTTGTAGTCTTTGTCATCCACTACGCCAAGAAAGGCATGCATTGGTCTTCAAAAGTACCTGTTTGAAAAAAAAATAGTTTTTCCCAGCATATGGGTACTTATATTTTTCCCACCATGCTAAGAAAAGTACGCACAGGGATTTCCCGCCTCGCCATAAGCACCTCACCGAGTTCCCTCCCACCACATTAAAAAAAGCGTGCATAGGTCCCTAGGCGAGCTACAAATGCCAAAAATAGGACTTTAGGGGGATTACTTGTCTTGCCGCTAGCTCCGCAATGAATTCCCTCACAGCGTGCTAAAAAAATCGCTCATGGGCAGTCGTTCGCCGCATTACATGTGACAAGAATGAGTTTTCAAAGTTTATGAGGTTATACCTTGGCGAGGGAACGTCGTTGGAGTGGGCATGCATATCGAGGCACACACACTTAATTTATAATTAATTATAAATTAACTATAATTAGTTATATTTAATTTATAAATAATTATATTTAGCTTAAGATTAATTAAAAATTAATCATAATTAATTATATTTAATGTATAATTAATTATATTTAATTTAAAATTAATTATAAATTAAATAGATTTAATTCATAATTAATTAAAAACTAATTATAATTAATTACATTTAAAAATTCTTAGAACTAGAAAATTTTTAAGAATAAATTGTCATTATTATTATTTTAATTTTATTACTTTTAATTATATTATTATTTATTACGTCATCCGGTTCGACCCCGGTTCGACCGGTCAAACCGGTCGAACCATGAACCTCTCGTTCTTCCGGTTCGTTGTCCGGTCCGGTTTTCACAACCTTGCTCTCTCTCTCTCTCTCTCTCTCTTCTCTCTCTCTCTCTCTCTTTCTCTCGACTTATGTGAGAAGTTAACACATGCAAGGGATCGACAGGGTTAGGGATTCGGCCGTCTGAAGGTTCAGATGCAGGTGGAGGATGACGGGATTTATGAAGATTAGGCTTCAGGAGATCAGGGCTAGAGGTTAGCTTCAGATTGACGGGACGAAGTGGTCGGTCTTGGTTAGTTCGACTGAGATGTGGGAGGAATCGGAAGAGGGAAGTGGGCTCGTGGCTTTAGTGACCTGAGGAGGAAGATTGGAGGGTCGGATAGAGGATCTTGGGATGTTGTTACTGTTGCAGAGATTTGGAGTTGGCTGTAGCTAGGGATCAGGAAGCAGCGACGGGAGCTTCAGATTCGGCTGGAGCTTGACTGTGCAAGAAGGATTACGAGAGGAGCTACAGACCTTGTGTACAGGAAATCGAAGAAGTAGCAGTGTTCGTTTTGTTCCTTTTGACAACGTAAATGAGAGGGAGAGAAAAGATGCATGCGTGCTCTGTCGGAAACAACACCGCTTGCGGAGTATGGGAAGGCCTCGTAGAATTCTATATAATTATGTTTTCATTTGAAATTGCTTTTTTCTTTTTCTTAAAGTACAAAAATTAATAAGTAAATTTTTTACTAGAAAGTTATTTTAAAAAATAGAAAGAGAGCCGTCACAAATGAAACCTAAGCCTCTTCTTGGTAGTTATACTTCCATGATGCAATAAGAGTACTTAAGAAATTGTAGTATTTATGAAATTGAAGAAAATAGCTCTAATCATATCGAAGGAAATAATATGGTGATTTCAAATCATAGTAGCGGCATAAATTAATGATATTTAAAATACTCTTAGGGTTCGTTAGGGATAGCTTTTTTACTACTTTATAAAATAAATTTTTAGTACAAAAATTAGTTCAATAAATTTTTGTATTTAAAAAAACTACTTTAGAAAGCAATAAGAAAGTTGTCCCAAGCAAAACCTTAGGGGTTGTTTGGTATTGAATTTACAGCGGGATTTAAGTCGGATTTACGCTAAATCCAGCCAAACATTTTTTGTGCGCGCGTTAAATCCCGGGATTCGGTAAATCCCGGATTTGCGTATTTACGGCTTAAATCCGGAATTTAGTAAATCTGAGGGGTAGTCAGGATGAAATGAATGAAAACAGAACAATGAGTTCGTCCTGGGAAGATCATAAATATCAACCCGTATGATATGCGTCCGAGGACAGAACAGAAATGTTCATCTTGGGACGAAGTAAAATATCGTCCGTATGATCTTCGTTCGAAGAAAATCTAGAGACGTTCATCCTGGGACGATCATAAATATTATCATGTATGATATGCATTCGAGGATAGAACAGAGACATTCATCCTAGAACGAAAATAAATATCATCCGTACGATCTTCATTTAAGGACACAATAGAGACGTTTGTCCCGGTATGAAAATAAATTTTAGTCCCGTATGACCCATACTCAAAAAAAAAAAATTTGTCCTCTTTGTTCATTCGACTGCTCACTGGGGACAATAATTAACAGATCATCTCGTATGAAGTAATATCATACAGTACGATAAGTTTAAAAATATGAATTTTAAAATTCCCCTATGGTGTGTGTGTGCTCAATTACTTAATTACAGTCACTCTCTCTCAGACTCAATAAAATGAAAAATATGGACTAGAATTACAAAAAACTCTAAACTATTCTTGATTTGAAGTCTTCAACAATTAGAAGTACGATTTTTCTGAAATGTTAGTACACATAAGAGCAAAATAATTCTTTCAAATTATGTTAAGAAAAATAATAATCAAATCAATAATATTTAGAATCATCAAAAATATACAAGTTGCAAGAATATCAAACATGCATAACAACTATCTCAACAATCTTCTCCTTTTTGATGATGTTAAAATAATTATTATTTGAATAAAATTTACAATCCTAAATTTCTCCTTAACTCCCCCTAAATAAATAAGCATATGAATATAAGGGACTTTCTATTAAGAACAAATCAATTTTTAATTTTTAAGTTTTAAAAACATAAAAAGCATAAAAAAAACAACGATAAAATACAAAGCACTACGAACAAACCAAGAAACAATCAAATGTAAACACAGAACACTCAAGCAAATAATATTTCTCCCCCTTTTTACACCAACAAAAAGAGACGAAGAAAAAACAAAAGAAATATAAGAAGTCATATGAGAAACCTTTTGATAATTGATCATGAAAGAGATTGATTTATAATTACAATAACAAGAATAATGTTCATTAGAAAAAATAAAGATTCTTAAAATTTAAATTAAGATATAATATATACAAGATAAATATATAAAAGTTAGGAAACATTCTAGACATTTGGATAAGGAAATTATTGCAAAGGTGACGAAGTGAAGATTAATTTAAATTAATTTTCAATACAAAATATAATTGAACGTTAGATTGATTTGAAATTAATGATTAAAAGATAGATGAAATACTTCTTTGATGAACGTTACGCATCTTTTCAATATTTGTGGCACACTTTATGCATATTTTAGTATTTGAGCTAATTTTGTTCCTCTTTTCTATTTGCGAACCATTGCGCATTCTTTTGATTTTTGTACACTTGTACATTTTAATTTTTAATTGATCTTCCCAAAATCAATAATCTAAAACTCAAACTTCTCTAAGTACAAAGATAATTATATTGAAAAGAGAAATAAAAAATAATAAGACATCAAAATTGCAATAATAATACTAAAATTATGTATGTCTAAAAAAGAACATGAGATTGATAGCCTTAACTTGATCGAGTTATAACCTAACTTAAATTTTTAAAAAATTAAATTTTCTAATGAAATTAAATTTTTGTATTGCTATTCATATTATAACACTTTTTAGATCAATTAAATTAGGATTATCATATAGGCAAACAAACATTTCAATCAAAGCTAAAAAATAGCTGAAGAAAACAAGACATATTTTATTGATATCAAAATATCTAAGAGATATAAATGAACGCTCAGATGATATCAACAAAATCACGAAATAACATCATAACTTTGACAAAAAATAAGTACATAAAAACACTAAATAAAATACAACTAAAAGATCATCACATCACATCACTACACAATGGCAAAGGCAATTATATAAGAAGTACATCTATCACTCTGAGGGGCCATGATTTGGAAGAGGTGGCTGGTTGAAGAAGGAAAAATAGATACTCATCATAGCCACATTGGTGTTTAATGATTCGAACTGACTTCGAACCCAACCCATGTCCTGTTGGTATTGAGCATCTGGCTTGTGAAGGTGAGTCTGTATTTGATCAAAGCATTGATCAAAATGAGTCTCTAGTATGCCAAAGCACTGGACCATCTCCTGAAGGGATGGTCCATGAGCAAGCGCAGGTGTAGGTGCAGTTGCAGGTGCTCCCCCTTCTCTCTCAAAATCCTTACTTCCATCCTCTCTCCCAAAAATTGCTCAGAATGAAGCATCATTGAAGTAGATAGGCAATTCTAGATGAGGATGAAGATGAACTATATTCTACTTCATCTCAATAATGTAGGTAACTAGGTGTCCTAAGACAATGTTCTTCTTTCTCTTATGAGAGACATAGCTAATTTTAGAAAGCCCATAAATGTAGGTGCAATTCATCTATAGGTTGACCAGTTATGATAAGATAATTGATAGTAGAAAGAAGAGGAGTAATATTGATACGGTCACCAGCTTTAGGAATTATAGAGGTTCTAAGAACATGCTGGATGATCCTTGCATTTTGGTTCAAAGTGGATGCACTAGGAAAATAACACACTTTTTCAATCCCTATAATCACTTTATTTATTTCCTTCCAGTTAAAATTAGAAGTAGAGGTCAAAGTTTGGGCTCTAACTCCGTAGGTCCTTAATTGCAAAAATGTCCCCAAATCTTCCTTAGTAATTTCAACCCACTTCTTCAAAACATAAGACCTAATCCTAATTTGATCAGTACTAAAGGGCATGTTGGCTAGAAAGTAGTAAAATGTGTCCTAATTGCAGGAGTGAATGAGGGTCGGGACAAAAACGAATTGGGTGGCAGCAAAAAGAGGCATAACTTGAAAGTTAATATTTTATTAGAGAAGGATTCTAGAAGGCATAATCTTGGCAGAGACTAACCTAAGAAATGAATCCTCATTAGTTTTGGATAGAAAGTTGTCATCTTCATTCCTTGAAGATGAACCCTTGATCAATTTACCCCTCCTGCTGGAACTTGCCATTGAAGGATTGGAGGATTAGAAGGATTTGAAAGGCTATTTGAAAGTTCGTTAGGGATGTTAAGCCCTATGAACTTAGTCCCAAGCTAACCAAGAGGCGGGGGGGGGGGGGGGAGGGGGGGGGGGGGGGGGGGGGGGGGTGAATTGGTATTTTAAAAAAATTCTTTTTACAAAGAACAAAAAACACATAAACCAAAATAACACCACGAGAAAAATAAATGATGCGGAAATTAAAGTGGGGAAGTAATAAAGAAAGAACACACCGGATTTATAGTGGTTCGGTCAAACCTGACCTACGTCCACTCCTTGGAGGCACCCTCCAAGTATTTCACTAAAATCGTGACTCTCCTTTAGCCCCCACAGCTAGGCGGAGAAGCCCTTACAAAATCACTTCCACCTTCTCCGGTGCGGCGGAGTCGCCGGGTCTTTTAACACCAAAGAGTTCTTCTTCTTTGGTGAACTTACCTCGAGACAAGCCTTGAATCTGATGGTACTAAGGTGCGAGTTCGCCGGAGCAACCGTATGGATCCCCCACCACACTCCCTTGAGTTCCTCCCCCTCACAGGATCTTCTCCCTCTCAAACTCCACCCTTTCCTCTCTCCCTTTCAAGCTCTCTCTTCAAGTTTCCCTCACAAAAATGAAGCTACAACGGCTGCCAAAGACACTTACAAAGTACATTGCCATAGCTTAAATAGAAGCTCTCAAACCGAGCTAATTAATGCAAGTTGCCGCCATTATAGTCCAGGACGATAGGTATATCGTCCTGGCCGATCAGTACAAATTCAGCTCATTAGCCCGGGACGATTTGGGACAATTAGAAGAAAATTGGTTACATCATCCTGGCCGATATCACAATCGTCCAGGCCGATTAGTTTAAAACCAATTTCAATTGTCCTGATCGTCACCCTGAATTCGAGATGTCCGATGTAGATCGTACAGGACATCATCCCGGCCGATCAGGTAATAATCCCGGACGATGTGATTGTATCAATCAACCATTAATGCTTTCCACAGATACCAGATCAATTTAGGCATAATTGAGTTAGATCGTCCTGGACGATATAAATATCATCCTGCTCGATTTCCCAAAACAAAGAATTCCTAAACTGATTATGGCGGTTGATTCTTTCTGAATTAAGACTATCATTCTGACCGATATCAACGACAGATGCCTTAATGAGGATGCCCTAATTAGAGCTTCTGATTTTGGACATATCGTCCAGGACGATATAAATATCGTCCCGGTCGATATTACCAAAAATAGATATATTACAGGGAAAAATAGGAAATCTTCCAAGTTACAAATCAACAGATCCCACACCAAATACAACAGACTCAAGAAAGAAAAAAGATTACAAACTAACACAGACCTAGTCTACCCAATCTTGAGCTGGTTCCAAATTGCAGTCTGATCGTGTGGACCTGAAACGTTTAGCACAAAAGGCAATCATAGAGAAATACTGAATGTTTGCTATCATCAAAATCATAAACCATAGATCCAAAACAATCT
>NW_021318775.1:3746321-3773703 GCF_001605985.2 Dendrobium catenatum
CTAAATCAATTAAAGCACACAAAAAACTATCTGCATACCATTATATCCGAGGTTGTAGGAGTTGTAGCGCCCTTCGCTCTGTCATTTTTCGCCATCTTTCGTTTTTGGTTCAGTTCGCTCGCCTTTTGTCGTCCTCTTTCCTGCTAGCGCTGCATCCTTTCGGCGTTTTGTGGCGTTTTTTGGTTGCTCTGTTGCTTGCTTGGCTTACACTCCCGTTCCTTATTGTGCTCCCTACTATCTTGTACTTTTCCCGCTCCCTGTCCACCTTTCTCCCTGCCCTCTGCCTCGTTTTCCTGGGTCTGTCTGGTTGCCCTCCTCATGTTTCCCTCAACTCCCCTTCCTCTCTTTTTCCACCTCCTCGCTTGTCCCTTTCGCCCTTCAGTCGGCTTGGTGTGCTTGCCTCCCTGCTTCCTTCCTTTGTCCCTTGATTCAGTGTGTTTGTGTCATTTCTCTTTTTGTATTTCTTGCGTCTTTCTTTTTTGCTTTTTGTGTTTTTCTGCCTTATGTGTTTCTGTTTTCCCTCGCCTGTTCTCTTTTGCTTGTCGTGGGTTTTCTCCGTGTTCTCTTATTTGTCTGTTCATTTTGTCTCCCTTCTTCTCGGCTCATTCGTTGGGTTTGCCTGATTGTGTTCGTTTTTCTTTTCCCTTTCGTCTTGTCTGCTCTCGTCTCGCGCCGCTGTGTATCCTTCGTCTGTATGCTGTTAGGTTCGGTGCCGTGTTATTTCTCTGTTGTCGCTAGAGTTCTCTGCCCCTTGGTCCTTCGTGAGGGAGCTTTCCTCCTTATTCTGTTTCATCCTGTCTCGGCGCCCTCGCTCTCTGCGAATCTTATGGTCACAGTCTGTCGACCGGCGCCTAGTCTTGTGTGCTCACCGTCTTCTTTTGCCGCTTCGGTTGTCCTCCATTTTTTTCGTACCGTCCCACTTTCCTCCTATTCTCTGCCTGTTTTCCTCTGTCCCGTTTTCTTTCATATAGCCCTTTCGTCATTCTTCCCTTCTCGTGTTGGCGGATTACTGGTTTTGCTTTTTGATGCTGCCTTCCTTCTTTCTCTCCGACTTGTTTTGTCTCCGTTTCCGGTTCCCGTCCCTGCACTTTGGCACCCGTCCGCTTGGGTGGTAAGGTCTGTGTCGTTTGTCACTACTGTTTTCCTTTCTTGCGTTGTTGTTTGGTGTGGGCTTGTTGCTTGTACTGGCGCTTTCTCTTGTTCGTGTCAGCACTTTCTTTTTGTCAATATTCGCGGGAACGGTGATTCGAATATCTGGATGATCTGTCCATAGCAACCTATTGGCATCTCATTAGGAAGCTTCTTTGATATTTCAGCCTGGACGATTCATGTATGGCCAGAAGTAGTTTTAATTCAAGAATCAAGTCCATAATCAGTTTAAGGATTCTTTTGTTTTAGGAATCGGCTCAGGAAGATATTTATTATCCGGAGAACTAACTCAATTATGCTAATTATCTGTATCTTTGGAAGCTTGGTTGATGATAGATAATCGTCGGGACGATGCCTGATGTGCGGGACGATGTCTGGCCGTCTAATGGCGCTGATTCAAGGGCGATGATCAGACGATTGAAATTTTTTTTAAATAATCAGCTGGACGATCGTGATATCGGCCAGGAGTGTAAACAATTTCTTTTCGCCAAATCGTCTGGGTAATGACTAAATTTTGTCGATAGCAGGACGATATATATCGCCCTGATGATACTGCGGAACTTGCATTATGAGCTCGGTTTGAGAGCTTCTATCTTAAGCTATGGCATGCCTTTGTAAGTGTTTTGGTGCCATTGTAGCTGTTCTTGTGGGGAAACTTGAAGAAGAGCTTGAAAGGGAGAGAGGAAAGGGTGGGTTTGGAAGGAGAAGTCTGTGAGGGGGGAGGAATCAAGGGGAGTGTGGTTGGGGGATCACACGGTTGCTCTGGCGAACTCGACCTTATAAAGTTCAAGGCTTGTTCAGGTAAGTCACGAAAGAAAAGATCTCTTGGTTCAAAGACCGGAACTCCGGCCGCGGGAAGGTGAGTGATTTGTAAGGGCTTTCCCATAGCTGTGGAGAGGAGTCAGATTTTTAATTGGAGGTGCATCAAGGAGTGACGTAGGTAAGGTTTGACCGACACTATACGGTGTGTTCTATTCTTTTATGCTTCCACTTTTATTTTTTTTTCCGCACTTTGTTTGTGGTGATTTTGGTTTGTGATTTTTTATTTTTTATGTAAGAATTTTTTACAATACCTTCTTTTATTAGCTTGGGGAAGTTTTATAGGGCTTACATCTAAACTTTCAAGTGTTAGAGCAAGTTTTCAAAGAATATGTTTTTTAAAGCTTATTTTGAATTTTCCGATCCATGGTAATCGTAATGTTGCGAAGGTTAGTTCTCACCAGTACTCTTTATTTGAATATTTCATTTGATTTTTGGAAAACTTCGCATGTCCTATCTTTTTCTTGAATGACTGTTTTTGCTGTGGCATAATATTTTAACTTGTTATTCATCAGTATTATGTTAATGGAGTTATGATCGTTAATCATGGATAGGAAGAACAACTTTGCTGAATTAATGCAAAGTCTTTAAATTGCTTTTTCCGTTTTAAATTCTGATGATTTTGTTAGTATCAAGTGCATACGGAGGAAGTTTGGGATATTTCACTCATATAAAGAAGCTAGTGATAAGCATCCAATTGAATTTGTTATGCTGATTTTGAATTATTTCAGAAACTTTTGAGACTCTTAGACATGTAAACTCAGATTCCTCTTCAAATGTACATAACCAATGTCTCTAGAAAAAGATTTGTCAATTTGAAAAAGTCAATAATCTTTCATTGGTTTAACTTGAAAAATTGATGCCAGTTATGTCTTTTGTGAATCAAAAGATTGAATGATTTTCCTATTGATGAATTGATTGCTCACTTATTGCCTACGAGCAAGTTTGGGTCAAAGATCTTTTTGGATGCAGGTGAACATTGTTTCCCAAAAGTAGGAGTCGAAGAGATACGCAGTTAGTTGACGAAGGCATAACAGGTTGAAGCAAATCACAAAGCTCACCTAAGCTAACAAAAGTGGAAAAAGGAAAAAAATGTAAGGATGTCATATTCTTGTACGTTATTTTTCGAATGCTGAAAGCCTGGACATATGAATAAATCAGTACCCTAATTGTATAGATATCTTCACTGGAAAGAAAGGCAAGGCGAGCAAAATTTAAAAACCGGGAAATAATGAAAGGCAATAATCTCATGGCAGATCTGGTCTCATGAAGTATCGGAACCAGGAGAGAGATAATGGTTTAAGAGCCTTTCGTGTTTTTTGTTTATGTTTTTGTGTTTTTCCTTTTTAATTTTATGTGTTTTGTTTGTTTGATTCTTGAAATTTTTTCATGAAGTGAGTTTTCTCTGAACACACACATTGCACTTTCTAAATGAAAATCTTACTTCAATTTTCTGAAATCTTGTAAGTGTGTTTGACTTCATCTAAAAGTCAGAGAAAATTTTAAAGAGGGAACTCATGATTTGTTTTTTCTTTCTTAAGAGGTTATTTACTCTTTTGAATCAAATATTCATCTTTATCAATTGAGTTTGAAATATGTTTTTTATCTCTCCAACATTTTTCTATCGCATAGTAATTGCCAAGATTGTGAATCCACATAATTTACACTTTATCAAGTTGTTCGTGTTTCAATACTTAGGTTACTTTGGTTGAGAAATATAAGAAAGAAAGCAATTTTTTTTTTTGAAACTAAAAAACATGTGACCAATGAGGTCCCAAACCAAAAGAGCGCAATGAGCCAAAATTAAAAAAAAAATACACTAAGTCGTAGTAACAATCAAAGAAGCTCAAGATGACCATTCAAGTGATAAGCGCATAAATCATGGAGCCCACAAAAAATATATGATTTATTCTTTTCTATAGTCACTAAGACTAAGAAAATCTTAGATATGTTTGAGAACCTGTGCTGAAAGTCTTCTTTCATGATTCAGCAATTCATTGGATTGATCTTTTATTAATTATATTTAAAGAGTTTTGAAAATCTAATGTTACTTTATCCGAGTTATTCATTTATTTGATAGAGATTAAAAGTAATTGAGCTCTTTAAAGAATTGAACGTATGAGGATAAATATGATTTCAACTTTTTCTGATATCATTGTCAACCAATTACTAAGTTGGATTAGAACCAAGAGGTATATTTCTCATTTTAAGATTATTTTTTTCACTAAGAACTAAGTAGAACATTTTTGTCTTCTATAATTTGTTTTTTGTGCCTTCACTTTGCAATAATAGTCAAAGGGGAGAATATTGTAGAATTTTGTACTGTTAATCATGGTTTTGTATCTATGTTTTCAAAAAAATTAAAAAACAAAAGAAAATTTTTTATCTCCCCCTATTTTCTAAAAAGTGTTTTCTAGTGAGGGGGAGATGGAGAATTGTTCTTTTTGAAAATATTCAAATTGAATTGTTTGTCATCATTAAAAGGGGGAGATTGTTTCAAACAAAGCTCTGATACCACTTATTGATTCTTGTTAAATCTGGAATAAGTTGTTCAACCTAAACTAATGTTGCAAGGCTAATTAAGGAGGGGTGAATTGGTAATTTAAAAATTTCATCTTGAATTAAAAATTTGAAACTAATTAATGATTCGTACCAACTTAGTTTTAAAGTTTTCAAAATAATTTTTTAACCACAGAATTAATAACTTATAGTAAGTAAATGAAGCAGCAAAAATAAAAGACACAATGATTTATAGTGGTTCGATCAAACAAGACCTACATCTACTCCCTGAAGCCTCCTACTTCATGTATTGCAATATTAACAAAGTGACTCTCATTTTATCCCCATATCAAGGCGGAGAAGCCTTTACAAAACTCTCTTTCACCAATCCCCAGTGCGGCAGAGAACCGTCATCCTTTCACAACCTCAAAGTGTAGGCAGAGAATCTTCCTCTTTTCACACCCTTGAAATGTAGGCAGAGAACCTTCATCTGTTCTCACTCTTCAAGTGTAGGCAGAGAATCTTTGGCTATTCACACTCTCCAAGTGTAGGCAAAGAACCTTCGGCTATTCACACTCTCCGAGTGTCGACAAAGAACCAGATCTTCTTCAAAGATCTTCGCACGAGCAATCTAGAAAGATAAGAGAAAGAGTTAAGAAACACAAATCACACACATATATCATTACCTTTGAGTAACCTTATGAACCCTTCACGCTCCACTAGGAAGAAATATCTCTCAAACACTCTCTCACACTCTCTCCTTCAATTGCTCTTTACAAATCACAAAGATCAAATGACAAAAAGATTAAATGTCAGTTTTTAGTGGACATTTTATACAAAAGAAACAAAAAATCGTCTAGAAAACTGAATTTTTCAATTTTGACCATCCACGATCATATGTTCATACATACAAATAGTTTAAATACTGTTGTGTACGACCATGTTATGAATCGAAACAAGCTCATTTCATATGCGATCATCATTCGACATGAACCTAGTTCATCCGATACGAACATGAAAATTTCAAATTCCATCTATACGAAATGTGTTAGCCTCATTTTTGTATGAGGTCACTTTTAACTCGTCCCTGAGCTCTAGATCCTAGGATCTTCCTAGTTCCTAGCCCTTAGGCCTAATCCAGATCTTAATCCAATTCAAACCCAGAACCCTTAGGCTAAAGACTTAGGTACTAAAGCCCTTTATAGGTGATTTTTCCATCAACTTGAAACCCAGTCAATTGGCATCTGATTCAGGATCTATCAATTTTATATTGATATGACATGTCTCTAGTGTCAACCCTCCAAATTTGAGCTCATTTGGAGGACTCTAACTCCATAAACGTAATCCAATTCCAAAGTTGCAAAACCTTCAAATATTTATAATTCATGCCATTAGGCCTTTCACCTAGTGGAATTTGACCTTGCAGTCCCCTCCAAATCTTTTGACCACTCCTAGAACCTTGATTTTGACTTATTGAACAATAGTCTAAATCTTTCCAGATTCAATTTGACCCAGAATCGACTCAAACCCAAAATGACCAAAATGCCCTTAATGGAGATTTTTAAACTTTTGGCCTAAACTTAATTTGATTTGACTATCAATCCTTGAAGTCTTCCTCAAATATTTTCAAATAATGTTTGAGACCTTTTGAATCCAATTCTAACCTTGGGTCAACTTGGTTGACCAACTCAACCCATTTTGACCTTAAGGCCCCTTAAGGGTCAAAATGGTCATTTTGACCTAGATGGCCCTTCCAAGCTTTGATGCCTCATTCATTAGACTCATAAGACCAATTTGAATTCAAGGGACCCAACTCCTAGCCCTAGATCAACTTGGTTGATCAAGTCAACCAAGTTGACCAAATGACCAATATACCTCCTTCCACCTAAACTTTTTAACCAAGATCTTTTCAATCCCATTTGAACCCAATGGGTTACACCTTAGGCCCCTAAGAAACCTCTCTTGGAGACCCAAGCCTTGGGCTCACTTAGGTTAGCCTTTTGGCTTGATCGAAGTGCCCAAAGAGAGGTCCCCTTTGGACCATTTTCCAACCTTAATCAAATTGAATCCAAATCAAGGTGTCATTGAGTCCCCCCTGACCCAATACACCTCCCTTGATCAGCCCAGCCTTTAAGCCCCCATGGGCCAAGCATTAGGCTAACCCAAAGTGGCCAAGACCACTTGGGATTGAGCCAATTCCTATCATAAGTTAAATTGAACTTGACTAACACCCCCATCAGGTGGCCCTAGGTCCAATTCACTTCCTCCAACCAGCCTATGCCTTGGGTTGACTTGGGTCAAGTTTTAGGCTAGCTCAAAGTAGCCAAAACCACATGGACTTGAGCCATCTTTGAACCCAAATTAAATTGAACCCAATTGCCACTTGTATTGGGTGAACCAGACCCAAACCCATCTCCCACATTAAGCCCAGGGTCTGGCCTAGCCTTGGTTAAGCCCAATTCTACCCGAACCTAGCAGATTTGGATCAACCCGATTCATCTTTGAACCAAGATTAAATTGAACCCAATTGCCACTTGCATTGGGTGAACCAGACCCAGACCCATCTCCCACATCAAGCCAATGGTCTGGCTTAGCCTGGGTTGAGCCAAATTCAACCCGAACCGAGAAGGTTTGAGTCAAACCGAGCCACCTGATAAAATTGGACCTCCTCAGGCCCAATTGAGTTCACCCTTCACACCAGTATGTCTCCATATTCTTTTCCAGGTCAACCCGACAAAAACCCCAGCCGGTGGTGATCGGAACCAATGGAGAACAAGCTCCAGTGGTCCCCCCAGTCGATCCAGACCCAAAGTCTTCCAAAGGCTATGGCTCACCGACTTGAGGCTCACGAGCCCTATGGGATAATATCGCCTTCCACCTGGCGCCCATCCGAGGCCCCTCCCAGTCAATCCCAGCAGTCCAAGCTCGTGGGAGGTGGCTGAAAAGGGCAACTCGTCCCAAAAGCCCCCATTTGATTCTAAGCATTCAAAATAACTCCCCAGAGCTACCTCCTCATTCCAGTGCCATTCCCCAGCTTCCCAGGCTATCCCGTCGATCCATTCGAGCGAGCTCCGACGAAATCTTTCAGCACCGTGCTCGAAGTCGTATCTTCGACCATCCTCCGGTCCTGACGTCTGGAGGAGATCTGCTCGCCTTCACCCCCTAAAGCTTCCTGATAGAGAAGCTCATTCGTTGAGACATTCTCTACGATAATTTCTTTATCCCGAGCTCCCTAGCTAGGTAGTGTGGTCAAGTGTGAAGGAAACCTTTACCCTAGCGGATCTCCTCCATTGGTTTGGAGGTTCCCTCTCCCCTGATCCTCTCTGTGAAATTTCATTGAAGTTTGCCTGCGGGATCGCTCAGATCATGCCTGAGATACCTCACGATCTCTGGTTCAAGTGGGAGGTCGAAGATAAAATCCTGACCGTTGATTTTAATCAACGGCACGGATTAGATCCTGCGGTCTCGGAGCCCGTTCGATCTTAGCCTTCCAATATTCCATCAGACGGCTATGGTTAATCCAACCATTACCCAGTCAATGCCAATGATTGCCCCGCCAATCACAGCATACCGCTTGTAAGGCACAGGCTGACTAGGTAATTGGAGGATTTAATTTCATAGAAAATTAGTGGATTTTCAAAAATTGATATCTCCCTGCACACTTGACCAAAATAGGTGTTCTTAGGCTCATTGGAAAGGTCTCAGGGAGTCCTACAAAAGCTCTATGGTTCCAGGTCCTGATTGTATCTGTGTTAAATTTAATTTTAGTTTTAGTGTTATTTCAATTTTTGCATTTATTGTTTAAATTTAATTCACCAGGGCCTGGAATTTTGGCAGAATGAATTTGGGCATATCCCTGACATGCCCAAATTTCATCTCCCCTGTTTGAGATGTTTAAGGGCATTAGTTTTCAATTTTGGATTCAAGGGTCATAAGTTAACCCTTAAATTCAAATTGAAATTATGAACTATCCAATGAGATTTAGGTTTTGATTTTTTGTAGCATAGGGAGTTTAGGGCCAGCGATTTTACCCCAATCCAAGCTTAGGATAGCTCCCTAGGATTTTCTTAAGGTGACTTAGAGATCACCTTAGGTGGCTTGGTTAGCCACCTTAGAGAATTCCAATTCAGCCCAAATTTGGTGTGTTAAGGCATTGGGATTAGGTGATCCCTTGGTCCAAATCTCATTATAATTGGTGCCCATTTGATCCACTAAATAGGAACCATAATATTCCCTCCCTAGAATCACCCTTTAGCATTAAGAAAATTATAATAAATCAAGATTAATTCTGAAAATTCCTTAAAATATTTCTAACTGACCCTAATTGATCTATTAATTAGTAGAAAATTGAATCCCCTTAATTTGACATTAAATCCACTTTAATTTAATTTTTAATCAAAATTAATTCTTAATCAATTTTAATAATTTAAAAAAAATTAAAAATACCAAAAAAATCTTTAAATATTTGTTAATATCCCCTTAGATCATTCCCTTATCTTTGGGGTTGATTTAAAGAAGTTTAAGATACATTTGGGTCCAAACCACTAATATGCTCTCTAATTAAGGTAATTATAGAAATTCAATAAATACCCAAAATTCCAAAATTCATAACTAATTATAAAAAAATTCCAAATCAATCAAACTAAGTGTATAATGACTCTAATTTAAATATAGTATTTTTTTAAAATGTTAAACCCCCAAAATCTGGTCAAAGTCAAAAAGTCAACATTTTGGTCCTCTAGGTCAAAACGTGTCAAAACTTCTAAAAATCATAACTTTTGATAGAAAACTCCAAATTGCGTGTGCCACCTGTCTAAAAACTTTTAATCAGGTCTAGTATTTATTAAAAATCTGAAACCCTCAAATATCTTTTTAATTCTAAAATTCAAATTTTTACCCCTTAGTTAACACATCCGGATGATCTTTTAAAACCCATTAACTCTTTCAAACTCTTGAATTTTCTAAGTAGGTTAATAAAATTCTCAACCCATATTTTAATATCAATAATCAACCCTCTTTAATATTAAATCACTCTTTTAATTCCAACTAATTTAAATTAACTTAATCAACCCCATTTGCTACTGGTAACCCAGGCCTACGAGGCTATTAGCTTAGCCCCAAGGAAGGTGAAATAAACTTTACGACCTCGGTATGAAAAAAATGTAGTAATTAGTTAACTCTTAAAATATATTTAACTAAAATTCTTAATATATTAATACTTAAACTATAATCTAAATCCCTCTTTTTTGCCTGAACAAACTCAAATTTTTAGATAATTATAACTAATCACCCAACATAGGATCTACCCTAGCCACATGATCTTTTATGCACACTTTAGATGGTTTGTTAGGACAACCAACTCTAGATCTAGTTTAGGCCGATGTTTACTTTACATTTGTGTGCCAGATTTTTTATGATTTTACTACATTTTATGGATGACTATACTTGTTATGTCTGCTTACTTTTTACTACACTCTGTGGATGATTGATGTGTTTGGCGACTAGATTACCCTTAGGATAGGAGCGATCTGGATGTTCGCATAATTTTTTGCAGGTGGCAACGCTCATGTAGGCCAATAAAAAGGGGGCTAAGCCAATAAAAAATTTTCAATTATTATAAATGCTTGCATAGGTGCTTCAGCTGCTAAAGCCCCCAAATAAAAATGAGAGTGGCTTGTGTGTTTACTTACTTTTCTGCACATATATAACTTCTTGGGAATATATTTTGATTTATTAACTTCTTAGGAAAACCTTGCAGGGGAGTCTAGAATTTTTCATTTTCACATAAATGTAATTTGTGTAAATGTCAAGTGTTGTGAAAGTAAGATTTTGAGTTGGGATACATAGGTCCAAAGTTTGGACTCCAAAGAGAAAAGAACACCACTTAGGAGAGTAGCCCTTTTCTATTTGGAGATCCAAATTTGGATCACTTCTTCCCTACCAAAATAGAAAAGAGTGACCTTCCCTTCAACGGAAGTGTCCTATTATCCATTTGGGTAGGCTGCTACGAAGAATCCAAGGAGCCTGAAGAAAAGGAGCCTGAAGGAGAACAAAATTGTAGAATTGAAGATAAAAAGTATCCCATTCAAGCTCACCAGACCCTCCAATCAAGCTCACCAGACCTCTATACACCTTTCCACTTAAGCCTGACTCAGTAGTGGCCGGCGGAGGCTGGAACAAATGGGTGAATCTTTTGGTGGTCCCATCCATCATGAGCCTTGTCCAAGGCTACCCAGTTGCTCAATCCATTGTCTTTGGGCTCATAGACCTCTAGAAGGATGTTCCTCCCCGTATCTCTACTAGGTTTAAAATGCGAGTTGTTGTCTGGTGCCCGGCCACTTTATTTTTTGCAAATTCTGGTTTGTAATAAGCAAGACAACTTTGCCTATGGACATTTATTAATTATCTCATTTATATTTAATGCTTTGAAATGATTGCCTTCATAATTGCATGCTTTTCTTAAATTTTTGGCTTTGTGTGCCGCTTTTGTTTTTGCCTGGATACGTGACTCGTAAGGGTGTAAAAAATTAAATACTCATATTCTTAAAGTTTAAAATTTAGTGAGTCTAAATAATATAGAAAGATAATGAATTTAGGGAATTAGCTGGGGATCGACCCCGGGGTTGCATGCATATTTCTGCTCTACTTCTCTCCTTGCTTTAGACCCTTCCCCGCCTGCAGATAAAGTCTAGATAGTCTGACCTATGAGGATAAGGTGCTGGACCTAGGGAAGTCCAGTCTTCAAAAAAAATATTTTCTAAGTCTGTTTTTAAAATTTCAAGCATAATTGATTTGAAGTCGTCAACCAGCATGCATTGCATTAGAAACATATCTAAAAGAGTCAAAATCTGTAGTCCTTAGCATTTTGCACCCAATATAACTCAAATGGGTCAATTAGGAAAATCTCTAGATGTCGATTTCATCTCTCCAAAACCTTAAATAAAATGTCCCTACCACTCTTTCATAAAAGACCTGACTCATCTCTTTTAAATCGATTAGGTGGTTGCTGGCTCCCAAATCCAGGCTGTGGAAAGTCCAGACCTTGCACTGCATTAGTTAGGTTCGGACGACTGTGGTCCAATGTCCAAATTAGATTTAGGATCCGGGGAAGATCTCTGATTATAAGACCCCAAACTTTGGGAATATAATCTCATTCTAATAAAATGCACAACTTTAATTAAATCTTCTTTCATCCTAAAACATAAAGCCCAACACTTATATTAAGTTGGGATACTTCAGGATGGTTCTAGAATCTCAAAGTGTCCCCTATTTTTCTTTCCTTGATTCTGATAATAACTGCTCAATCTTGATCCATTCCCTTTTGCGTTTCGAAAATTCATCTCTTTTAATATCATTCCTAGAAAATCTGATAAAATTTTGCCACTATTTTAATCGAGAATTTTTGTAGGGGACTTTGTCTCCCTACGATGTAATTAACTACGAGGGCTTGCGCTCATAGGATATGTAAAACCACACACACCTGATTTTAAAAATTAATTTTTCAAAATTCAATGGGATTTCTTTGGGAAAACTTAAAATACTAGTGATTGTTATTATCATAACCAAAGAATTATTATCGAATGATATTTTCTCCCTTCGGGGAGATACACCTTTCTTTGACAAGACTTTGGATGTGAAATCAACGATCACACTTCTTTAATATTGTAGCTGGATATTTAGTAGAATCTCATTTTGACCCTTCAGGGTCATACGAGGTTCTCCTTAGCATCCGGTCACAATATTTAAGATGAATTTCATAATTCTAAATCTAACTACCATTATGAAATTTTATTTTCACCTCTCGAGGTGATATACTTTTTCTAACGAGATAATTCGATTTTAGAATTCAATTTTAAGTCCCAAATAAAACCAATATTTTTCAAAAATCTATTTTCAAAATTCCACTAACAAAAAATCTGGATGAAATGAACGAAAATAGAACAAAGACGTTCATCCTAAGACTATCATAAATATTGTCCCATATAATATACATCTGAGGACATAATAGAGATGTTCATCTTGAGACAAAATAAAATTTCATCAGTATGATCTTCGTTCAAAGAAATACCAGAGACGTCCTTAAACGATCATAAATATCATCCCATATGATATGAGTCTGAGGACAGAACAGAGACATTCGTTATGGGACGGAAATAAATATCATCTGTAAGATCTTCGTTTGAGGATATGAATAAGATGTTCATCCCGTATGACCCATACTTAGAAAAAATTTTGTCCTCTCTATTCGTTCAACAGCTCACTGTGATAATAACTAATAGATTGTCCCGTACGAAGTAATATTAGATAGTATGGTCAATTTAAAAATATAAATTTTAAAATAGTCCCCGTGGTGTGTGTGTGCTCATTTACTCATTTACAATCACACTCTTTTAGACTCAATAAAATGAAAAATATCGACTACGATTATAATAAACTCTAAACTGTTCTTGATTCGAAGTCTTCAACAATCCAGAGTATAAATTCTCTGAAATATTAGTACACACAAGAGCAAAACAATTCTTCCAAAATATGATAAGACAAATAAAAATCAAACCAATAATATTTGGAATCATAAAAAATATATAAGTTGTAAGAATATCAAACATACATAGCAACTATCTCAACACGGTGGTGGTGCGGTAGAACTGTCGATGGTGCAACTGAATTTCGGCGGTGGTGCGGCAGAACACCGGTGGAGGTGCAGCAGAACTCCGGTGGTGGTGCGACAGAACTCTGGTTGTGGTTGAAGAGGAGCTAGGCGGCTGGAGCTTTCTTCATTCTCTTCCTTCTTCTCTCTTGGCTTCCTCTCCACCTTTTCAAGAGGAAACGTGGTTCTATTTATAGAATTCTTGAGTGGCATGGCTTGTAAATAAGTGGAAGATCAAGGGTAAATTGATAGTGGTTTGAATGGACTGTCGATCTTGATTCCTATGATCATGTACCATTCAATGGACCTTTGACAGTCTTAATGATATGAAAATTTGATGATCATGGGATTGTTGAATTCGTCTCATCGAGCCGTTCGATTTGACTATAAGCATGTCACAATTTGAGATCATTTGGTAACCCAAATTATCGTTTCATCCTTCTAAAAGTGCTTCGAGACTTTGATTTGGACTCATTTGGGCTCGGATTGGATCGAATTTGGTGTTGTTAAGTTTGTGTTTTCAATACATTCAATTTGACTATAAGTTTGCTTAAATCGGAGCTTGGTGTTGAGTCTAGTAATTAGGTTGTTAAGCCTAAGTAAATGTCCCACGGCTACCAAGAGGGGGGTGAATTGGTAGTTTTAAAAATTTTAAACCCTCTTAATAATAAAGTTGAACCGAAATAAAATTTTCTTTTAAAGTTCGTAGAAAAATGTTTTTCAACCACAGAGTTGTTAAAACTGAAATTTAAAATGCGGAAACGTAAAAGCAATAAAGTAAATGACACCAGATTTATAGTGGTTCGGTCTATAACCAGACCTACATCCACTCCTCAGAGGCACCCTCTGAGTATTGCACTAATACCAATAGTGACTCTCCTTTTGCACCCACAGCAAGGCGGAGAAACCTTTACAACACACTCTTTTCACCACTCCCAGGTGCGGTGCCTGATCGTGATTAAATTTTTATGTTATATCACCGCTCTTATTAAAAAAAATGTAATTATTATAGATTTTGTTTTAAAATAAAAGATTATGATAAGAAATTAATATAGCCTTTCATACGCAATTAGATTTTATTTATTAATAGACTTCATGCATCGTTTCATTTAAGTCAAGGTTCATGTAATTAAAAGTGCATTCAGATTTGAATCCTTTAAGCTCTCTATTATTATTTGACTATCTATAAGACATGATTTCTTTCTCTCATTCCAAAAGTTCACTATGGATATAATTACTTGCTAATCATCAAAATAACTTGGATTATGCAAATAGTATTTTCATGAGCATACATTTACTTGTTGTTGTTACAAGATTTATAATTAATAATATAAATAAATAGTAACATATGGTGCTTCTCCTATGCTTAGTAAATTATGTTATTGTTAATTATTTGTTGCCTTAGGACATCTGACATCATTTCTCCTGTCATTTTGATTTACTAACACTGCACTAATACATAGAAATTGCATCCTAATGTTAGAATTCTCTAATTAGCATGTAATTAAATGTATCATAATTCATATGATTATTGCTTTAAATATAACTTCACTTAACGATTTTATGGGTTTTAAGAAGATGTATAGTTGGAATGATTTCATTCTCATGTCATGTTCACATGCATGAATATTATCATACATTACTTTAAATTTTACATGTATATTAATTTAGAAATAAAATACATGAATTTCTAACACCTATTTTTCTCTTCGCCCTTATATGCGAGGTACATTTGGAGCTTTTGGAGCACTAGACGAAGGAGTCTACAGATATAAGTATCAGATGCCTTCATTCATTTCTATGGGGGTGCACGCGAGAAACCATCGGGTTATAGCCCTTGGTGCAGTTAGTTTCTTTAAAAATCAGAAAGCACTTTAGGAACCCTTATGGTTGCATGATCTCCCATCCCCAAATCCATTTACACATGTGCATGTATGTCTAAATGGTTAAATACAATATTTTTCATTCCATATAACCTTAGTGACATTTAAGAACAATAATTAAGGATTTACTCTTAGAAAATATAGACTTATGATGCATGCACCTTTTATGAAAAAACTATTAAACTAAAAAAAAAACTTAGGGACACATCACCTTAGGATTAGGATATACTATTAAGTTAGTCTTAGTCTTAATCAACCAATAATTAAAACATCCATCAAAACCTATGATAATCCAAACCAAGTGCAAAAAAATACTTTATTTTTAATCAAATCATAACCAATTTACATAATCACTAAAAGATATAATTTGGAAATAAATTGAAACTAAATATAATTAAAATATTAATTACCCCTTGATTAAATATCAATTAAACAAAATTCATTAGAAGATAAAAATCAAGCTTAAGAGTATAAATCTAAGTAAAAATGCTAAAATAAGAGACTTATGAAATTCAATTTTAATTCATTAGATAATTAAGTCACTCATAATTAACCACACACCTAATTCAAAATACACCCAAAGTTTGATAAAAATTAATAATTTGGAATTAGATTAAAATATTTGAAGACAAAATAAAATTGATAATCCATTGATAACAAAGGTGAACAAAATAAAGGATTAATTAAAAGTTTAATACAACTCTCAATCTAATAATTAATCTAAAGTTTAATCAAACAATGAATCGTTCCTTTAAAACCCATTTAATCAACCCAAGATCTTCAACCAACTAAACTAAATTGATTGGTTACTGCTGGGTAACCCAGGCCTATGAGGCTATTAAGTTAGCCCCAAGGATGATGAAATAACCTCACGGCCTCGGTGAGCAACAAAGGTAGTAATCATTAAATATTTAAAATACATTTTAAAATAAATATTAATTCATTAATATTTAAACTTAAATTAAAATTTTCCTTTGACCTTCAATAAATCAAAGTAGAAAACAACTTTAACTAAATTATCCTATATAGGACATTTCAAAACCACGCAACCCGCTACACACACTAGAACTTATTTGTTAAGATCACTGACTCTAGTCTTAGGTTAGGCTGCTAGTGTGTTTTGTTTTAATGCGGGTACCTTGTCTTGAGGGTATCCTTAGTGTATTTATTTACTTTATGTACTATGGTTGTCATGGCATGAATACAATTTAATTTATTAATTAATGTACGTATGCATTACATTCATGAATGCATATTCATTTGCTATACTTTTTATTGCTAAAAGAGTGTCAAAGTAGAATTTACTATGCTTTTTTTTTTACAAATGCATAAGCAATATTATTAAAAGAAAAAGAGATTACAAACTAAGGAAGGGATCACTTTCCTCCTTTAACAAACTAATAAAGTAAAGAGGAATAGATTCCCAACTATAACTATTCAAAAAAAAAATTACTATTATGAGTAATGTTAGCACACATGTTAACTAACTTATTACAATCTCTACTAACTCTACTAAACATAACATTTTTTATTTCTTTGAGGAAATCAATTTCTTCCATCCCATTTGTGATAAACTTCTTGTTCGGATCTTTGTTATGGCCATGCAAAAAATTAATGACATTTGCATTATCTCCTTCAATAATAATATCTTCATTATCCAACATCCAATCTTGTAGAATGACCTTTAACGCTTGAATGGCCAATAACACCATCCGAGCAACATCCCAATGCAACCCCTTGAAACCAAAAGCCAAAATAAATCTTCCTTTAAAATCTCTGAATAATCCACCTACAGTAGCCTTATAGGAAAGAAAGAAAGAAGCATCCACATTAATTTTAAGCCAACTGGGTGGAAGAGGGTGCCAACTCTTAATCAACAGCCTATTAGGCTGATTAGCACCCCAGTTGTCTGATTTAAGAGCATCTTTATCAACAAATGAAGCTAATGAAATAGTTTGAGCAGCTATGTACAAGCAAGAGTCTTCCTTTTCTCCATGAACTTGTTTACACCTTGAATTCCAATTGAGGAAAACAACAATGCAATATAATTTCACAATAAGAGAATTTTTACCAGCATTTCTTTCCAACCACATACAACATTCCTTTATAGAAGTAAAGACTGGCAACAAGAAACCCTAATTATTAATAATCTGGATAATCTAAATTAGTTTGGAGAAACCGAACATCATATGTATAATGTTTTCCGTCTCTAAGCATCCCCTAGGACAGGTAGCATCTCTTTTCAATCTTATTTTCACCAAAAAGCCAAATGTTGAAATTGCTTTAGGAAACATTCTCCACCAAAAATTTTCAACCCGTGGCATGAGCTTTAGTTTTTTAAGCCAACTCCGATAGATATCTCTTCCGATTAAATCACGTGAAGCAGAAACCTATGAAATAACGGCAGAAAGTGCTTTCCCTGTCTGAAAATGAATCAACTCCCTATCCTTTGTAAGCTTAGAACAAACTTGAATTTGGGAAATGATAGTTACCAATTCTCCTTCAAACCAAGTCTTCAGTTCTTCTAAATTCCAGCTTCCATGAGTAATGAACTTATCAAGGTCTGTATCCTCCATTAAGTTGACCGAAACAAAAGTTGGCCACCTAATAAGGCATTTATCCATCAACCAAACATCTTTGAGCTCATTGATAGATTTTCCATCCTTCACTTTCCATTTAACAACCAGAGCAATAGCCTTACATCCTTTCATAAAAATTTTCCAAACGGAAGAAACACATTTCTTATTTGTGTATTCCAATTACGCTTTCCATATTTAGTAGACATAACTTGATACAATAAAGAAGAAGAACCACTAAGAAGATTCCAAGCAAATTTAGCTCTTGAGGGGCCAACCTTATTGATTCAAGAGTGGTGATCACAGCCACCCAATTTACCTGGAAAACAAAGAACATCCTAGCTCACATAATGAATCCCTAACTTGCCATCATGTTTATGCCATATTAAGTCCCTGCACATTCTATCCAACTCTGAAAGAATGCTCCTAGGAATGAGAGAGTGCGTACTTTGAAATAAATTAAGAGACAGAATAACAGATTTTACTAAAGTTAGCTTTCTGGGAAATGAAATGTTTTTGTTGCTCCAAGTTTGTAGTCTACCCAACATCTTTTGAATAAGAGAACCAAAATAATTAACTCCAAGTCTCCTTAATGCAATCTTCACTCCCAAGTAATTCATCTCCTTAACCACTCTTAAACCCATTTATCAAGATATTATTTTTTCTTCCTATTCTTCACTGAATTTCCAAAAAGAGCTATAGGTTTATCATAGTTTATATTTTGACCTGTCCAACTACAATACTCTAGTAAGATGTTCTTGACATTCTTAACCACCTTGAGAGAAGCATCATGATAAATCAAAACATCATTGACATATAGTAAATGTGAGATATTCGAAAAACACCTTAATAAACTTTGATACCAATCTCACTTCCTTTAAGATCCAATGCATTTGAAAGTAACTGAGAGCAAAGAATGAACAAAAATGAGGATAGAGGGCAACCTTGTCGAAATCCACAAAGATCCTTGATCAAATTTAAATAACTCCAATTCACCAAGATAGAAAATGAAGGAAATTCCATGCATTCCAAAATCAAATTAAAAAACTTAACAGGGAATCCAAAGTAATAAAGAACTTGTTTCAAAGTTGCCCACCCCATACTATCATACGCCTGTTCCATATCAATTTTAAAAGCAGCCAAACCCCTTTTTGATTTAGAAAACTTGAATTTGTGGAAGATCTCTTGAGCCAACAACATATTCTCCAACATAGAACTATTTTTAAAAAAAGTTGCTTGTTCTATTGAAATTAATTTTGGAATAACCTTTAGCATCCTATTCAAAAGAATTTTTGCGACAATCTTGTAAATAGCTTTGCATAAGCTTATAGGTCTAAAATTGAAGGGCAAAAAAGGATTTTCAATATTTGGAATTAGCATAACTAAGGTCTCTTTCCACTATCATCCATAATTCCAGAAGCAAAAAAAAATGATAAATAGCATTTCACATATCAATTTTAATGATATTCTAATAGATCTTAAAGAAAGAATAAGAGATTCCATCATTACCTGGCAATTTAAATCCACCAAGCTGGTTTAGCATTTCCAAAACTTATTCCCAAGAGCATTCAACCTCCAAAAAGGTTCTATCTTCATTATTTAGCATATTCATGGGTGGTGGCCAGCCACATAAAGAACACTCCCTATGCCTCTATTTGTTGCTAAAATAATCCAGAAAAACTTCTTCAATTTGCTTTGGATCTTCTATCATATCTTCTAACCCATCTTTAATCTTATAAACCCAATTTGAATTTCTTCTAGTGCTTGCAAAAGAGTGGAAAAACCTGGAATTTGTATCACCTTCCACTAGCCATCTCACCTTTGAACATTGTCTCCACCAAGTATTCAATCTAGCTATGGTACAATTAAGTTCCTCCACTTTAGACCTGAGAGTAATCAACTTCTCCACCAAAAGATAACCTTTTTTAGCCTCCTCTAATTGCAATTCCATGATTTGTTCTCTTAGATGATCTTTCAATGAATTAAGATCTAGAAGCTTAGGCTTACTGTAAAAAAATAAAGCTCTCAATGCCCTTCTAGATTTAATGTAAAGAATTTCTGAAAGACTATTAATAGCTTTCCTAGACCAAGCTTTTTCCACCACAGCGTATGAAGCATGGTAAGAAGCCCAAGTTCAAATATGGCAATTCTTTTCATTTTGAAGTTATTTTTCAAAAGATTAACCAAAATAGGGAAATAGTCAGAAGCCACACATGTAAGATGCTTTACCACCACCCATTGAGATACTTCAGTTACTTTAGAATTTAGAAAACATATGTATAACCTCTCCAAGATCCAAGCCCCATTTTTTGTTATTACACCAGTGAACCGAGGTTTTATAAATCCAACATCATGAAAATCATTATTGATAAGAAATGATTTTATTTCCTTTGGACCTTGTGAAAAATTGAATCTTCTCCCACCCCTTTTTTAAGTACTATCAAGTAAACAAATGAAGTCCCCACCCACAACTGAAGGTAAATCCTTGGAGGAAAAATGTTCTACTTTCCTCCACAATTCTCTTCTTTTAACAATGAAATTACTCCCATAAACAATAGAGATACACCAAACACCCTTGTTAAAAACATCAAGATCTCCAATAATACCTTGAGAAAAGGATGCCAAGACATTAAACGAAGACACCTTGGAGTTCCTCAAAACAAGAATTCCACCTGATAATCCATCAGTTGAAACATATTCAAAGTCCCAATCCAATCTGATAAGCTTATATACTCCCTTTATGTCTATGGAAGAAAGCCTTGTTTCCAACAACCCAACAAAAAAAAAAAAATCAAAATCCTTCACAAACTCTCTTTAGATATAGAGAAGCCTGACTTTTCTTCGCTCCTCTACAATTCCAAAATATGATTGAAGCCATTAATTAATTCGATGGGGATCAGCCCCCACTCCATTTTTCTTTCCCATTTCATTTCTTCTCATTTCAGAAATTTTGATAGGACCTAGACTTTTTAGTTCTTTAACCAAATTTCTTTTAGCAAGATATGATCCACCTTCATTTGCATCAAATCCTTTAACACTTTTGCATCAAATTTCTCATAATTCTGCTTAGGAGATTTATCCATTTCAAAAAAATTATTGACATTTTCTCTATTATCTTCCACTTCCCCCTCCTCACGGTCCATAGAATTGAAATGGACAAGCTCCTTATCACCATCAGCCAACACACTAAACTTGTTTACATAATGAGTAGAATAAGGAGAATTAGACTTACAGCCCGTGACTTCTATAGGCTTAACCACATTGTGTACTGCATCAGGTACCATCTCGGAGGCAGGACTGATTACCTTGTCAACATTCATCAAATAAGTAGCTTATGTTGAATCCTCCAAAATTTTCTTTTTATCAATCATACCCAAAGCAACCTTGTTATACCCATTCACCTTAGGTAATTTGGCTGAAGTAGCAACATTTCTCCTTTTCATATCATTCTTCATTTTACATTTCCCATAATTTACATGAATCCAAGGTCCATAAGTAGGATTCATGTTGAAATGAGCATCAATACAAATAGCTTTTTCAACATTAGATTTAGCACCACCATCCTGAACAGTAACTTCATTATTGCTTAAATATTTATGAGCTACACCTTGATCTCCATCAAGGCTTGAACAATTGCTGCTTTGATGACCAATTTTACCACATTTGTAATAGAAATTAAATATTAGTTCATATTCAATATTTTGAAAAAATCTACCAAAGATTCCTTCAACCCAAACACCCAAGGGAAGCTGTTTATCCAACTGAATACAAATGCAAACTCGAGCAAACTTCCTCCTCCCCCATTGGAATATATTAGCAACAAGCATATAAGGTTTACCTATTTATGAAGCAATTCAACATATATTAACTTCATCCTAATATTGCAAAGGCAAGTTTGGCATTCATATCCAAATCGGAGATATAAGGCCTTTTAATGACCCTGGAGAGAAACTCGGCGACCATTTGTCAATACCAATGATGTGTCCATTTACATACCAAGGTCCTTCATATAGAACAGCTTCAACATCCGTTGATTCATTGAAAGCATAAAGGACCCAACCCATACGCAACATAGTTAAATGAAATTTGCCAAAGCGAGCCCACTGTCTATGCAATTCACCACTAATCACATGAATTGGCATGTTATCACCAAATATCTTCACCACAACCGATCTTTGCAGCTTAAAAATATTTTCTTTCTCATTAACTTCATTCATTTTAACAGCTTTTCCATCCTCAGTCAAGCAATTTCCATAATCCCAATTATCAATCCTGATTTTAGGATTTTTAATCCAAGCATACAACAAAACATTTCCCTCTGTTTCTTTAGAACTAGTTTTAATCGTAACATTATTCTGTTCATTCATAGAATTTAGATCACCTGAAGTGCAAACACGCACTCTATTGAGATCATCTCCTAGAATAATATTATTCCTTGTCACATCTTTAAAATCAGACTTAATACTAAGACCTCCATCAACATTTGAAACATCCTAAACCTGAATTAAGCTATTACCTTCCAAACCATCCATTGTATGAAGATTTTTGTTAATAGATATCAGGGAATTCACTTTTATCACACTGTTTCCAGAGATTGTATTTGAATTTCCGAATCTATTGACAAAAATTTTCATGCCCGAAGAAGAAGCATGCGGATCAAGTGATTTCAAAGGTGACACTATAGGAGAAATTAATTTGCAAGGTGTTTTGCAATTAGAATCATTCAAAATGCCCTTACCTTTGCCTTCAACAAATAGAGTTTTATTAGAAACATTACCTATATTCTCCTTTATGATTAAATGACCATTAGATATTCTCTTATAAAATTTCGCAGTCTCTTTATTCAAGCCAGCATTATGATTACTAAAATCTCCTTTATTTAGAATAATCATTCCATCATTAGACTGTGTACCCATAGTCAACATTACCAATGATGGCCGACAACCATCTGCCGCTATCCTCAACCTCCCTGGCAGAGAATAACGAACAAAAAATTGAATAACATAAATTTGAAAAAGGGAGTTTCTCTCTCTAGATGAAATATTCTCTCTCTAAAAAATGTTTTCACAAAGTAAGAGTTAAATATAAATGTAAGATGTCAAGAGTTATAGAGATTTGAAAATATTTGCTTATACCCATACACATAGGGCTCCAAAACATAATCCTCTTTTGGAATCCTATAGAAGATCTGGAGTCAGAAGATGATAACCAAATATATTCAAGTTTATATTTCATAGGTGTAGATATCCAAACAAATTGTCGTGGACCTTAGCCACAATTTTTTTAATAGACCCTGGGTTATATTTTTATTTTAAAAATGATGAATAAAATATTTTATTTATACATTCATTTCATGCATCATACATGATGATAGATATATACATTTGCATATTTAAATCACTGTCCGTGAATCCTTAGGATTATAGCTCACCTATCTTGCATACATAAGGTGATTGATTGTGTATAGAATGTTAGCTGGAAGCTCACTCCAGGCAAGCATAAGCCCAGATTTTCCACCCCTCAGTGTGTCTCTTTTAACTTCTGATAAATTTTGAATTTATCATTTTTTATAGGATAGTAAATTCAATCTTTGATCTTTTAAACTCAAAATTTTAATCACATCCTTTTCCATTTAAAAATGTCTAATCGTCACTAAAGATAAATAGAAGAGTTTATCCTCTTTGAAATAGAACTTAAGAACTATTTATGTGCACCAAATTAAGAGAAATAAAACATCACTAAAGATAAATAGAAGAGAGTTTATTCTTTTTGGAATAGAACTTAGGAATTATTTATATGCACTAAATTAAGAGAAAATAAAACATCGTCCTTAATCAAGAGTTATCTTAGGCCAAGGCTTGAGATGTAATTAATCACGGGGGTTTATGCCCGTGGAAAACTGAATTCCCCTAGAGCTGATATATATATGGTGTGGAAGAAACACGTTGTTTCGATTAGATTGTGTATATTATTACCCATCGGGGTACATTAGCAAGAGCTACTATCCTCAATAGTTTATCGTATGTATGATCTAATCTGCTCTTCCAGTGGCCTGCTTGTGAAGAGCGCGAAGGCCTGCGATCATCTCGTCCCTCAGGATGGTACTGTCGTATACCCATTTGAACTTTTTCCCCAATATAGTGGTACCCTTTCGTAGGTCCACAATTATTATATGAGCTACATTAACATCTTTTATTGGAGACTTTACCGTGTGCATATATTTTGGTTCGATGAGTATGGATTCATGCTTGACTATTTTTGCTGAAAGATTATGCTGATTGAGTTATATTAGTTTTTTCTTTTTTGGGTGTTTCCTTGCTGTCCTAGAATGTTACTAAATTTTTTATATTATGGTATAGTGGGACATTCGGCTCATAAGTTTTTCTTTTATTTGTTTTATAGCTCTTTAGAGCAGTAGTTAGCTGAAGGTCCCCCATAAGGACCTTGCGCTTTTGGTTTTAAATTAGTGCGTAGGCCCCTCTATGGGTTTTCCAAAAAATTAAATTGTGCTATGGAGCAATTATAATGAATAAATAGTATATTTAATATTCATAATGCTAGTCAGGTTTTAACCTCATATTTGCTCTTATAATAGTTATTAATAATTTCATATTATTTTGTTACAAATCTGATCAAAGCACTGTAATTTTGATTATATAAAATATTATTGTGTTTGCTACTACTTTCTCCTAATTCTTTTATATTCTATTTTGTTTTGTGTGTACTAATATTTTAGAAAAATAGTCCACCGTTCACTTGTAATTTTGATCAGCTCAAGACTATGTATACTAGGATTAGAGTCTGTATTTTTAATTTGTTATGTATTTCTTTTCTTTCTTGAGTCGTATCATGTAATTTGGTGGATATCATTGCTGACTAGCATTGCACACACATAGAGGGAGAGAGAAAAACTATTTTGATAGATTTGTTTTCAACAAATTATAATGTACAACATTTGTTCATACTATAAAAATTTTATTAGTATTATACGATCTATTTTGTTCAATTAAAAACCCTAGCCACCTGAGGTTAAGACAAATACTAATTGTGTTCTGATTGTATTGTATGATTTGATCAATTGAGTATGCCTTTGGTCATCCCAAAGGTCATACCAAATGAAAGCAATGAGTTTTGTACTAATTGTACTGTACGATATCCAAAGTATTGGATAATTGATAAATTATCAAATTGGTAGTCCTAGAGATTGTACCAAATGAAAGCCATAATTTTTGTATTGATCTTACTGTATGATGTCCATAGTGTTGGATGATCGATAATGTACAAAATTGGCCATCCTATAAGTCGTCCCAAACAAATAGAAGGAATTTCTATAGTTCATACCAAACAACCTTATAATTATACGGTATGAAGTGTTATGAGTTATGAATAGTTAGCCTAAATGTTTGTTCTCTTAATGCTGACAAATATAGTTTTGTACTAATCGTACTATATGATGCTTGTATTGTATGGTAGATCTCATAAAAACTAAGGTTTCTTGATGCTCAATATTTAAGCCTCTCATATTTTCTTTTGAGCGATATTTTTTGTTGTTTAGACTTCAGGAAAGATAGCCTTGTGAGAGAAGAGAGGGAGATTTTATGAGGGAGAAGTTGTGAGGGGATTCACATGGTTGCTCCAAGAAAAAATATTACTTAGTATCTACAAGTGTCTGTCTGCATTCTCTGTGGCTATGATGAAGAAATTCTTCAACAAATATCATGGTTCTCTGACCATCACCTGGAGGGTGAAAATAGAGTAGTGGTTCTATGACCATCACCTGGAGGGTTAAAATAGAGTTGAGGTTCTCTACATGTAAAATAGTTATCTCACTGGGTTTGTGAAATAGCGTATGTACAGACTTCTCTACCTTTCTGTGAGACCAAAAGGAGAGCAACTACTATTTAGTGCAATACTAGGAGAGGGAGTCTCCCAGGAGTGGACGTAGGTCATGTTGACCAAAATAATATAAATTCTGGTGAGTTCATTCTGATTATTTTTCACTCCTTATTTTTCTGCAATTATGTATGTGGTTGAAATATTTAGTTTAATTTATTGTTGTGAAATTTGCTTACTTCTACATATACTGTTGTTGTTTATCGTGTGTGGGTGTGAAAAGTTTTTTAACCGATTTCTTTTTCCATAAAGAATTTATTAAATAACCAATTTAACTCCCCCCCCCAGGTCTCGGTAGCCTCGGGCTAGTTCTTAAAGTTTTAATAACCTTTTATGAACTTTCATATTTAATATATAATACAGAAGCAACAATTTTTAAATATTGGACTTAAAGCATTGGTGGAAAGCCTCCTTTAAATATTGAAAAAGTATAAATGTAGAAAAAGACAAAAAACCAATTATTGCTAATTAAGTTCCAATCCTTCACCAAGTTATTTTAAGAGGAATTATATACATAACGTGTAAAAAAATTCCTAAATTTACAAAACTAACCTATCTACATATGTAACCTATTAATAAATCTCCAAGAAGAATAAACTTTGATAACAAGTCACATGTGGAGCGAAAATTTAGTTCAAATTTTGAAATTTGTTAACTAATCATTCTAATCAACTCTCTCTCTCTCTCTCTCTCTCTCTCTCTCTCTCTCTCTCTCTCTTTGTATATGTTTAGAAGCTTTAGCTTAGTAGGAAGTGTCAAAAAATATAATGAGCTTAGTTAGGGTTTTGCCTTAGACATCTCCCCTCATTGAAGGGGTCTTGCTTCTGCTCTCCGACAGCCTCTCCTGGTTAGGGAGGTTTCTTCTACCCTTAATGGTTTCTCTCTTTTCCTCTCTTGGAGTTTCTCAGCTTTCTTGGCATGCTCTATTTGCAACTCCTTGATCATTCCAACTTCATCTTGTCCAATAGAGATTAATCAAGTGAGATCGAATGATCCTAGCTTTTTGAATGGGAAATCTAGCTCTAGATATTTTCTTGATGTCCTTTTAGGCATTTGCTGTCCCTTTTGAGTATTTTTGGTTGGAAAGTTTCCTAATTATAGGCCTTTTCAACATTTGATCAAAAAATTCTTTTTAAACTAAAATTTTTCAGTGAGTTTTCATTTACCCTATTAGATCCTTGACATGTTCTGATAAAACTAAGTAGTGATATGAATTATTGTAGAGTTTTACTCACCACTTACATTTTGTTAGCAATTATATCATGAAACTGACCAAATGGTTCCCTTTTTTTGACATCAATGAGGAATCGCACATTGTTCTGATTTGGGACTCCGTCTTGAATTTACACTTATACATGTTTGTGTTACCTATCTTAGACAATCTTGGTTTGCTTTTTAGTTGTCCCTTTCATACTTATACCTCCACTTTGATTGGCTCTCATCCGTCGGTTGTTTGTGTGTTGGTAGAATTGGACATTATGAAATGTTATCCTAATAGTGTTTGGATTGGTCCTAGAAAATTAGTATATATACAAAACATTATGATGGACAAATTCCCTTCTTTTGTGAGTATTGCAAATCATTGGGTCATTTTAAAAAGAAATGTGTTAGCCTTCATCCTCATTTAGCTAAGGAACCTCCTACTAATGTTAAATTGGTGAATGCTACTACTAAAGAAACCTATCAGTTAGCTCCTCTTGTAGATGGCATTCCCTTGACTACTTCTCCTATAGTTGAAATTTTGTCGATAAGTCTAAAGGTTTTCCTGTTTATTACACTTTAGTTCCTATTATTATTGATATTGAAGGGTATTTAAATTTGGTTGATATAGTGGAAGATTTTGTGGTTAATGCTAGGGATAATAACACTATTCAAGAAAATATTTGTTCCAGTGTCTGGTTCTGATTACTCTGATG
>NW_021318775.1:3780086-3790205 GCF_001605985.2 Dendrobium catenatum
TAATATTATTGTTGTTATTATTATTTACTTTTTTCTTTTTATTGTAAGATATCAATTCAAGCATATTTATTTCATACTATATATATATATATATATAAATCTTTCTAAAAAAATTAATTGTCTTGCCTAAAATTTTGAATTGCATTAAACTCACTAATTACTAATATCTTGCCCACAATTGCATAAAACTCATTCAATCCAAACCTCTATTCGTTGAAATCTGTCAGATTCTCTTTGTTTAGAAAGAAATTGTGGGCTCCAAAAATTTGGCCCCAATCTCCCTCGCCATTACTTTTCTTCATGGGAGTTTTAACAGATTTAGTTTCGAGGTAAATTTTTAAGGCATATGGGTTTCTAGATAAGACACTACCCAGAGATTTTTCCCTCTTTTTGTGAGGACTTAATAATCTGAGTTATGATTTCCTATAGGCTCAAGCCCCTATAGTTAATTAGCCCTCCCGATAATGAGAGAGAATGTTCGATTAAGGCTATTCATCGATCAAATACAATTTTGGAATACATGTTATCTGGCATATAGTAGCAAGAATGGACATTTGGAATTTAAAGGATGATGGAAATTTATTATTTAAAATTGAAATTTCACCACCTTATAGTTAAAACATATGGTGAGGGAATGGATTATGGACCCGATCAAGTTCTCATGGAGCCGTCATCCCTGACCATCATTATCCCTGGTCTACTTAGTTAGAGGAGGTAGTCGACCCAACCGGATAGAAGGATCGTTGTTGGCAGCCATGGGTTAATTTGTCCATGGGTACCTTGTAGACCTAGGGTGAATATTTTACCAAGGGGACAAATTTGAATCCACCTTAGTTAACAAAGGGCTCAGTGTCCTATCGATTATATCCTATTGATTCATATCTCAAGGATTTGATGTCATTAAGGAATGTCTTGGCTTTTACCATAACCGTTATCTCGTGGTGCTATTTAGAAGCATAACCACTTGGTTCAGAGGGCCCTAGTTCATAATTATTTATCCTACAGTTCTATTTGGTCGAAAAATCACTGGTTAGAGGATGTATACCACATCCTTACTGATAGGAGATTATTTTGAGAATGAATCCAAGTGATATTCTAAATTAGATATTAGCTCTTTTTGAGCTGAAGTAATTTTCAAGTAGTCAACCTCGACAAACTATTATGGAGGGTGGATGAATTACACTTTAAGTATTTGATGGTTGGATCTCAATTTTAAATATTTAAAATATGACTTTTTTGAAGTTTTGGATTTTGAATTGGTTTTGGAGGTGACATTTGAAAATATTTAGAATTAACCCCTCCATTTGAGATTTTTTGTTCAACACGGTCATCATCAGGGTAACTAGGGTCATTTAAAAATACTTTACATTTTATGAGAATTTGGAGGCATTTGAAATGGTTAGAGTTAACCCCTCTGTTTGAGATAAACATTCAACATGGCCATGCTCAGGGTATATGAGCATTTTCATTGACTAAATCTTATCGACCCTATCAACTTGTTAATAGAGGATCGGGTTCATTGGTTGTATGATTTTATTAATGAATTTCTCATTTCATAGGCCTTGAAGGCCTAGTATGATTGTATAAAATAAATAATCTGGTCGACGTAGCCACTAAAAAGCAACTTGCTAATATCTTTATAAAACCACTAGCATTAAAAACTTTCAACATCTTAAGAACCAGGTTAGGTGTAAAAAATATTAATACTTCAATTTTTTCTATTTTCTAATATTTTTTTTATTTATATGTCTGTTTCTATTTGAGTATTTCTATTGTACATTTTTCATTTTCCTATTATTTTTCCTTAAGTATTTTTCAAGAATTAGATCAAAGATCACTTTTGATATTTATTTTTTTAAATGACATTTTTTTTTTTTTGCTTTTTGTTTTAGAAATTAGTAAACATTGATTTAGTTCCTTAAATCAGTTAAAGAAAGAAAGATCGATGATTATCTCTCTTCCTGTAACTTTCTTTGTGGGTTAATTTCTTTTGAAGCAATATTTATTTCAAATTAAGAAGCTAGAGTTTGAAATTGAGATATATTTTATCTTCTTACAATAATCTATCTCATATGAATAATGCTCAAAGTCATTAAATCACTTTCAACTTTTTCTTGATCATGTTGTTTCATTTATCATATTGATATGATTCTAATTTGTAGTTTATTCTTCCTTATATTAGAGAGTGGGTTTTCTTCTCTTATATCTGGAAGATAATCTCACAACTAAGAGTCTTTAAAGGTTTTGAAAGGAAGCCAGCATGCAAAAATGATAATAGACATAAAATGAGCTCAAAAGAAAACTAAAAAGATGCACAATGATTGTCAAATAATTACAAGATACACCAATGTGTATCAAAATTAAAAGATGCGCAAAGTGTGTCAAATAATTGAAAAAGAGGCACAAAATGAGCTTGCAAAGAAATAAGCTTCCCTTTATTTCAAATCATTGAATATTAGAAGAATTCATTTACCACTCTATATCTTTAAACACTTGAATTTTTAAAATAATGATTTTGGTTAATTACTTTGTAAAATTATTCCAACAGATATTTTTCTAAAATGAAGTTTGAACATATCACTTTTCTTATCTGATTTATTTTTTGAATTAGATTTTTGTTTAAAAAGAATTCTAACTTGTATGGAATCCGAGCTATAGTTAATATGAACAATTTTCTACCCTTTCTGGATTTCAGCAAAGCTAATTCATTTCTTACTGATTTTTAATCTACTCACAAGGGAAATTTATCATTTACTAGAGTTGATCGATTCAAAAAAAAAATTGTATTTTGATTTATTATTAGTTTTTGTTTGTTATTTTATGTTTTTATTTTTTGTTTTAAAATTCTCCAGATGACCCATTTTGTCTTGAATTTTTCTATTTTTCTCACATCATCCAATTCAATCCATATCATCCTATATAATTTAAACAAAAATATACATCATCGATCACTACACATCCAACGGCTAATCTGAATGATTATTGGTGATCATACTAGACTATTTCAATTTGTCCTATATGATCCATGTGGAAGAATCTGTTAGATGATTTCATTTTAGTTGGTATGATTCTTAATGAGAAATCATCCTAGATGATCCACGTATTCATCTTGGATGATATAGTTATCCAACGATCATTCAAAATGACTCATCGAGATGATCGTTGGGTCTAATCATCTAGTATGATATCATACTATCCTGGATGATATGACCAACTTTTTGACCTATCGTATGGATGAATTTATTACACTTGATCATCCTGAATGATTGTACTATCATACTGGATGATCTAGCGAATTCTATATAAACAGCCCAACTCTATAGTCATCTTCACTCCAATTATCCAATACTTCTTCCTTCTCCTTCAAAATCTGATCCTTTGATAAGGCTGGAGGCAAGCAACCATGAAAAATTGTTGGAAGTTCCTCCCGACGTCAAGTTGACCCAATATTTATTGAGGCAACTGATGAAGATGCCTATAAAAGATATTAGGATGCTGGAATCACACCCTAAAAAAATAATCAATCAAAAGGAACTCAACTTTCAAGTACTACCTTTATTCGCTCATACCACTTTGAACTTCATTCTTACTCTTACTTATCCTTTATGTTCTGAATTACTCTTTGCGTTCTTTGCAAGTATGCAAATCAATAATGAATGTATTGTCCTCCAATCAAATGTTAATAGGCAGCCAAAAGAAATCACTTACCAAACCTTCTTGATTTTTTACATATGTCTACTAATGGTGAAAAAGTTCTTAGTTTAGTTGCAAATCCTGAGTTTGATTTGACCCCTATCAACACCACCCTTAAAGGATCCAGAAGTAACTTTCACGTTACCCAAGTTAGCACTCTAGTATAGGATGCTCACATCATCCAGCATATACTTAGAAATTCTATCTTTCCTAAAGCTAGTGATCGAATCAACATCACTCTTGTTCTTTCTCTTATAACATACATCATAATGGCTCAGATAGATTTTAATGTAGCTGATCTTTTAATTAATTATCTTTTTAATTTGATCTACATTAGAGATCCTAAACATAAGTGACTACCCGATTTAGCCTTAGGACACATAATAGCATTTGTCATAGAATACAAGTATAACTTATAATTTCCTACACCAATGATTAGTTCCCAGTCATCTACTTTGATACTTCCTTCCAAGTGATCATTCAAAGTGTTTTTCACCACCAGGCTCGCTATCGAGAAGTTGATGAACATGATGAAGGTCTAACACCTATTCCTGCAGCTATTCTTATCCACCAATAGTCACATATAGATTAGTTGGTTTAGAGATTTACCTAGTGGAGGTTAGGTTTGATTCCTACATAGCTACATAGGAGCAGCAGTATGCCCCAAACCTAGCTTGCTTTGATGCCTATATAGTACATCAGCAATAACATAACCAAGATATGGCTAAGTTTGGTGAGCAGTTTGCATCTCTTCACCGATACTTTCAGCCACCACAACCTCCACTTAATTAGGGTTCTACTTTTTTCCTAGTTTGTTAGTGCTTTTGTTTCTATAATTGTACTGATCTTCATTTCTATACTTTATTATGCTTAGTGTTTCTTTTTTCTTTTTTCCTCCTTTTTGTGATGTCAAAAGGGTGAGTAGTGTGTTTTTTGCTTATATTTTAGTGGAATTTGTTTTGTTCTATTTATGTTCCATTTTTATGTCTCATTTTTTCCTTTAAAAAAAAATTCCTTGCTTTGAAAATTTTTTAACAATAATATTTGTCATTATAAAAATGGGGTAGATTATTACAAATCTTTGCTCAAGTACTGTGATTGTGATGATAACAAATATTATGATTTTGTTACTACTATAATTATCGCATAACTATTTTATTTTCCCTACTCACTAACTTTTTAGGTCCACAAGATCAATTATAATGTAAATCAGCTAAAGATTAAGTTGAATGAGTCTGTCTATAACTTTGATTTCAATGTACTTTATAATTTTCTTGAGTCAATTCATATATCTTGTGGACCCAAGGCTGAGAGGTCTTGTACGCAAACACTCAAGGGAGAGAGTTGATGAGTTATATAAATTTTTTAAATTTTGATCTAATCATACAGGATGATTCATATCATCTTGGATGATAGTACAAGACGATTCTTATCATTCTGGATGAGATGTTAAAAATAAAAAACCCTAATTTAGGCATCCCTGCTAATTAAGAGCAATTAAACTAATCATAATATATGATACAAATCATATAGGATGATCAGTTCAAATTATAAAAATTAACCACCATTCATAATTTAAGCAATATTTTAATTTTAAAATGTTGTGCTTATTGTAAAGGATAATGTAGATCGGCTTGGTCAATTTAGCACAATCATACCTAAATTAATCCTATGATTAGGAGAATTATTATTGTAAAACTTAATTCGATATCATCATATAAGACAATCAGTGATGATCTTCTTGGATGATAGAGAACATGCATTGGATAATAAGGGATCACCACCTATCATACAAGATGAATACTATAATTTTTCAACTAATCATTCAAGATGAGTGACTTCTTTCATCCTAGATGATAGAGAAGTAAGTGGAAATATTAGGCATCATTAGGTATCGTATTAGATGAAGTTTAATAAATTTAAACTAATCATCTAAGATGATACTCTAATCATCTAGGATGATCAGACTATTTCTCTTAAACTAATCATACATGGCAATACAATTCATCCTGATTGAAAGGGATATTTTTTACTAATAATCTCGGATGATCTATCGATCATACTGGATGATCTTTGTCAACAAGTTAAAATTAGGGCTTCTTCTGAGCCACTCTATTTAAGCTCTCTCAATTGTCACTTGAGATAATATTTTGGTATAGAGGGGTTCTGAGAGAGAGCTTAGAGAAGGAGGAGGGAGAGCTTGAGAGAGAGAGAGAGAGAGAGAGAGAGAGATCAATATGAGGCGGAGTTGTGAGGGATTCATAAAGGTTACTCCAAGCAAGTTATTTATTTTCTTCTTCAAGTTGCTTCTCTAGTTCTTTGGTGGCTCTGGGGGAGATCTTTATCAGCATCAGATCTAAGTTCTTTGCATTCACTAGGTGGGTGAAAAACGACTCCTACTCAATGAGGGAGTAAAGGATTACAAGGTCCTCTGTCTTCACTAGGCGAGTGAAAAAGGATTTTTAGGTTCTCAGCCTACTCCAGGAGGGAGTAAAAGGATTCAAGGTTCCTTACCTTACCTGGTTAGTGGAAAGAATTTATAAGGACTTCTCCACCTTACTATGGAAGAAAAAAGAGAGTAACTTCTATTTAGTTCAATACTTGGAGAGGGAATCTCCAAGGAATGCATATTGGTCAAGTTAACCGAACCATTATAAATTTTGGTGTGTTTATTGTATTTCTTTTTTCTGCATTTTTATTTCTGCATTTTTACTTCGTTGCTTGTTTAATATAACTAAAGTGATTGACAAATGAGTAGTGGGTATTATAAAATATTGGTAGGTACTCCTCGGTATTGATTAAGTTCTCCTATGTAACCACTCGATACTTTTTGGTTTCACTTAGTATCAATCATATCTTCTCGGTATTTATCTGTATCGAGAAGTATCATATTAATTTTACTTAAACATGTTCATTTCCAAATTATTATCTGGTTGTTGCAATTTTTATTGTACCATACCATATATAAATTATATTTTTTTCATTTTAATGTCATACTAAAGCTGGCGTATGCTAATTTTGACCTAAATAATTGACAGATGAGTAGTCGGTACCAATCGGTATTACTCGGTATTGGTAGGTTCTTTTCGCTATTGAGTACATTCTCCTATTTTACCACTCGATGCTTTTTGGTTTCAGTTAGTATCAATCAGGTATGCTTGATATTTATCTGTATCGAGCAGTGTCCCATGGTGCTCAGTGGTTCTTGGTCCTAAAAATAGTAATTTTTGTTAAGCATGTTCATTCCAAAATTATTACTTGCTTGTTGGAACTTTTATTGTACCTTAGCATATGCAAATTATTAACTATTACAACCATTATATGTATGTCAAATTAATAAAAAAAATTGTAAATATGTATTACGCTATATATATTTAAATTTTTATTTCCTAGTAGCAGAAAAAAGGGCATATGCAAATTCAACCCTAAATTTAGGCATACTAGCTTCCCAGTCCTTATGATCATCCCATTGAATAGGTTCTGGCTGGATGATATTTTCCATATATTTACAAACGTACACCCCATAGTTGAAACTATTTTCCTGTGTTGGCGCGCTTAAAATTGTTTCGATCGGCATTTGACTTATGTCATGATCAAAAGAATTTTATGTTTCCTCGTATAAATGAGAGATCTAAAAATATAATTATATATATTATTTAATATCATCACTCCTAATATAAATGATATATCTTAGTGGAACTTACAACTTCAGGTAATACATTCTTGTGAGTAGCTTTGGGTAATGAATAAAAAAATTCCCATATTTTCTTCCTTATATTATGAACTATGAGGGTCCAATGACCACCATTTATTATGGGAACAAGGATCAATTTACATCCATAACAAATTTCTAGTGATATGGGAGATGAATTTAGTTGTGTCTTCCTGCTAAACATGATTGTGATAACCCTGGAATAGTTAAGGTTGAAAAAGGTGAAAAAAAACAAGTAGAAATTAGTAATGGTAACTAACCCAATGGAAACTAAAAATAAAGAGAAAATGTTGGTTGAGGCCCAGGCATAGTTCATTCTTCTCGGCTTGCAAAATACCAAATGCATTGACATGGTTGTTATCAAGGTATTCTGATAAGAAAAGCTCATCAATTTGGCTTCTATAATAAATAACATTCCCATCCGATAAAATAACATCGCCCCTGAAAAATTTAAATTATGGTCATTAGAATAAAAGAATACACAGAAAGGGTGTGTCTACACAACATTACAATCCTACAAGTGCCGACCAATAACCTAATATACCGACTAATACTGAGTATAGTTTTTATACTCGGTAAGGCTCAGTATAAGACATTACTACTCTGAGCTGTTTGGTACAAGAAAATACTACGCGATACATGATCAGTAACGCATGGGGGTCATTACAAATTAATGCATGGAACCCAATTTTAATTAAAAGTGATCATTAGAAGAAAAGAATACACAAATAGGGCGTGTATGCACTCATCCTACAACATTTCACACCTAGAAGAATCAAGCTACGCAAACATATCAGAACTAAGTATTAAAGGGTACTTTTACACTCGGTACAACTCGGTATAGATCCTTTCTACTTGGTACAATATGTTTCAGCTCGGTAGTGCTCGATAAGATAACTTATTTTATGAATTACAATGCTTGGAATCGCTCGCTACTCACTTGTCATTAAATTATTTCATACAACTGTCGATGAAGTTCCTCTTTTCTTAATTTATTAATAGTCAACCAGGATAATCTAATATTTCTGGTGCTGGTCTTTGTTCTATTATTTTTGTTTCATCAATCACATGAAGGATATTAGTATCAGGAGTAGGCTCCATTGCTTTAGTTTTAGTTGCCTTTTACATAATTATTTTTGCACCAGCAGGAGCAGGAGTAGGATCCTTAGTACAAGCAAGCTCAATCCTCTTCTTCTTGCTCGTAAATTTATCTTTTATAATCTTCCTATCACCAGTTGTGAATGGAGTAGCTACCAGTTTCCTCTTCCTTTCATTCAGTTGGCAAACCCATCTAGCAATTCCAGTATGAGCTGATGAAGAAAATATCTCTGCCTCAAAAAGGTTAAGCCTTTTCTCCTATATCAACCTCTTCCTGGCACTCCACTCTCTTTCGATGTGTCAATTCCATATCATTTAGGTCATCTGATTGGGCTAATGGGGTAATAGCCTTGTCCTGCACCTCCACTACTTTTTCTTGTGTTAATTCTACAGCAATTGGGGCAGCTGATGGGGCTGATGGGGTAACCACCTTGTCCTGCCCCTCCACCACTTTTTGCTGTGTCAATTCCATAGTAATTGGGGCAACTGATGGGGCTCATGGGGTAAAACTATTATTTTCAGAAATGGTCCTTGAAGAAGATTTTTTATGACTTCCACTTTGATAACAATTAAATGAAGCAGGAAAGTGGTCACCCAAAAACTTTTATTTACCTACATATTTTAATTTTGTCTCTTCTTTTAGGTCAAACACTGATTGTTCTTGAGCCGCCACACTCCATTCTAGTTATCTGATTGAGGGTTCGACCATGACAAACTTTTTCAGAAGTAAGTTGTTATGTGTAATGACTATATTGATGGCTTTGTTCAGGCTTTGCCAGTCAGGATCTTCTGAGATAGGATTAGTTGAAATAGTAGTAATGGAGGATTCTTTCTTGGAGCAAGTGCTATGGAGTCGAGGTGGGCTTGGAATCCAAGTTGAACTAGTTGGAGTGGGGGGCCTAGAGGAGATTTCGGGATTAGGCTGGAGGGGGAGTGTAATTTTAAGTTGCTGATTGGGTCAATTTTGGCTCAATCTCGGTTAAGCTAGGCCATCAGATTAATAGGGATGATGGGTCAGGTCTAGGTGCATCTTTTTATAGGTTGAATTGGCTATGAAGTGGCCTGATTCCTTAACATGACTCAGATCAGCCCCTTTCTGGATACATTTCGGTCCATTTGGGTTATATCCAGGTTAGGTCAAGGCTGGGGTTTGTTTGGAAGATACATTTGGTCCAGAAGAACCCAATGCCAGTGCTAATTGCATCTAAATTTATTTGGGTTGAGGAATGGTTTAGGTCCAAAAAATTTTAGAAGCTTTGGGCTAGCCCAAGTCTTAACCCAGGTTAACCCAAGAGTTTGGCTAGCCAAGGCAATTGCATTATGTTGAGTCTAGTAATTAGGTTGTTAAGTCTAAGTTAAAAGAGGAGAGATCTCAGAGGGAGCCTCTAGGGAGTGGATGTAGGTCTGGTTTTAGACAGAACCACTATAAAATCTATTGTCATTTACTTTACTATTTTTACGTTTCCATTTTAATTCTTAGTTTTAAAAACTCTGTGGTGAAAAAACTTTTCTACAAAACTTAAAAGAAATAATTTTTATTTCGGTTCACATAATTTTAAAAGAGGGCTTAAATTTTTAAACTACCATATCACCCCCCTCTTGGTGTTTGGGACATT
>NW_021318775.1:3797547-3807154 GCF_001605985.2 Dendrobium catenatum
GCAGTTTACTTTGAGATATAAAAAAATGGTAATTGCATATAACTTTGAGAAAACATACATAACGTTGTCGGATACAATATAGATCTTAAAGTTAAATTTTCAGGTCTTTGGATAGTTGTCACAACAGAACAGTCCATGAACTAATACAATTAACAACTTCTGTGATATAATCAAGGTTTGTGATGATTAACAACATCATTCTTGATATAGATTCAAAGGCCATGATAATAGAAGAAAGCAACCCACTCCATCTCCATGTTGGTCAAACGAAAAGTATGAGATATACATGAATAATCATATTTTAAATAAAACAAACATTTGGTCATGATGTATTTCATTTTTTTTTTTCACTGAAAGTTGTTTAATGTTGCTAGTCTCCTTGGAAAAACTCAGAAACAGGTAAATCTTTGCAAAAAGAGAGATGGGAAGGATGTAAATTTACAGTGGATGATATGGACCCTAAAACTCCAAGATTTCAATTTAATTCAAAGAGAGAATAAAACATTAGAGAGTATTTTTGTAATGGAAATCCAAGCCTACAACCTGGTTGGATGGGAAGGATGTAACGGAGGAAAAATCAGCAGCGGGTGGACCGATCTTGCACCTCCGGTCGACCATCTCCTCTACTTTGTCGGGGCTTCCAGAGAAGATGGCCTCAACAGATCCATTCCTCCATTCGATTTAAAATCACGAACAAAAGAAAGCACACGCAAGATGTCCGTCTACCCTTCTTCGCTCTCAAGACTTTATAAAACGCACACGCTCGCCTTCGTCTCTCTCCTTTTCACCGGAATAGAGACGAAAGCAAGAGAAATTTCCTTCTCGTCTCTCGTTCTGTCTACCTTACATCCAGAGTGAATAAAAAAAGTGAAAAAAACTCAAAATCTCTCTTCTTCCCAAATGTTACGAAAGACTAACGGGAAAAAATCCCTCCCGTCGCTCTCATTTTGGGCTACTTTAACGAAAGGCAGCAGGGGGAATGGAGGCTTGAATTTGAACAAAAGATCGTAGAAAAAGTTGATGCCTTGAAAACAATTAAACACTGGCTATAACAGAAGATCGTAGAAAAAGCAATGGGTGCTGACTTGAAGTGCTCGTTAAGAAAATGAAAAAATGCTCCACATTCTCCATCGTTCGGAGATAGACCGAGGAATGGGGATTTGCGAATAGGGGAGGCAGGAGGTGCTGGCTTGAAGTGTGGTCGTGAGAGGAGGAAAGAAGAGTCACAAAATGCAAAAAAAATTGTAGATGAGCGAAATAAAGGAGGTAAGAATGACGAATCTCATACCGGCTGACTGACGAGCGACCTCCTACCGAATGTAGCCGAGGATGCAGCCCGCTGGAGACGATCGCGTATGAGGATAGCGAAGATGACTAACCTTTAGAGATAATCGGCTGAGGAAGATTTGCACCATCAAAATGTCCTGAAGATAGGTATGCTAATGGAGACGAGGGCTGTATATGGCGGAATGATTGGCAACTTCCACACGAATTGGGGCACTAGAGTCATTTTTAGGCTTCGAAACAGCGTAAAGCAGCCTACCGCGGGAGATAGATTCGGTCCTGAGAAGCAGCGAGGGGCAGCAAAAATTTTTGGAATGGGCTCTTCCGCGATCGTTCCAAACAATAATTTAACTGCTTTTTAAATAACGAAGCAGCCGTGAAGCCGTCCCAAACCAACCTGAAGAGTTGAATTTGGTTGCAATGCGGAGTGAGGTGGAGAAGTCCCCGTGCTTCTGCGGTTCCTTGCCGTCATAGTCGATCTTAATGAAATGCTCATTTTCTCCAACACAATGTAGTCATTTGAGGATAGAATTGAGGCCTTGTCCTGCAGAATTCCTGCTAAGAATGATCATGTCAAGGTTTTTGGAATGTTTGTAGAAATTAAAGAGTTACATATAGAACAAAGAAATGTTGTTGCATTATACGGAGAGTAGGGGTATAAACAAGTCGAGTCAAGTCGAGTTTTGGTCTTATTGAGTTCGGCTCGTAAGTTAGAAAGTGAGCTCGAACTCAAGCTCGTTCCACTGTAAACAAGCTCGAGCCGGCTCGCCAGCCATGGGCGGGAATTTTAAAATTTAGGAGGGATTTTTAAAACTTAGGGGAAATTTTTAAAATTTAAGCAAGATTTTTAAAACTTAATCAAAATTTAGAAAAAAAAAAGGATGAAAATTTTAACATTTAAATAAAACTTTGATGTTTTTTATTAAATTTTTTAAAATATATGAATTTAATAAATAAAATAAAATTATTTAAAAAATGTTAATATTTATTCAAGCCGGATGGCAAGCTCACGAGCCGAGCCGGCTCAAGCTCGAACTCGAGCTCGTTATGCTCGACTCACGAGCCCATAAAAAAGTTGAGCTCAAGATGGCTCGGCTCACTTACATCCCTAATCGAGAGTGACACGGCTTTAGATAAAATGGATGTTGATTGATGTGCAAAGTGAGCAGGTTCCTTTACTGCCTGGGGTCTAGAATTTTTATTGGGTTCAGCGTCTGGACGTAACTCTACGTGCAGACGCCAGTATGATGGTGCCACGTAGCGGCCCGAGAACCCGTCCCAAACCCGTTGTATTTTTGAGATTTACCATGTGTTTTAACTATTTCAGGTCGGCCCGACGACTATATATGAATTGGGCGCAAAATTTAAAACACCCGCCTTCTTTAAAGGTTTAATAACTTTTGGCAGATTATTTTAAAGATGTTATACATGATTTAGGGTTTAAAGAGCATAGAGAAAGATTTCACGAAGGGTTCAAGGATATCGAAGAGATAAAAATGGAATTCTCTTTGGAAGACCTGCAATAGCTCGAGGAGATTGAAGAGCCGTATAATGTTGATGAAGATTTTTCTGATTTGTTACAAGTAATTTCTTATCTATATAGAGGTTTTAAAATATAAAATTTTAAATTCTAACTATGTATGCACCTCTTCTTTGCTTCTGGATCTACTTATATTGTAACGGTCTCAGTTACTGATTACCGATATATCTTGGTATCGACCAATAACATGTTTATTCACAAGTTCAACATTTATTGTACATCAAAATTGGGCAATCTCGCGATTATATAGTACCGTGTACCGAGCATATTCATGAGTGCCGATCTTTTGTATTGAGACTAGCAGAGTTTCTCGAAACCCTGATTACTGATATACTTCGATACCGACCAATACCATAATAGAGTCGAGTTCATTGTATCGATTCAGCTTAGTACCGAGAATAACTTTAGAGTCATCTCGGTACTGATAGATATCACTTGGTATAAACTCATTATACATTGGTGCCGAGCAATACCAAGATCATAATACTGTGTACCAATCATTGTAGCGAGACTAGAAGAGTGTCTCGGTATTAATTCTCGATAAAGTTTATCGGTATTGATACTCGATACATAATTTTGGTATAAACTTAGTGTTTCTTTGTACATATAATTTTCTTACTGCCAAGTCTGTATAAGAATGTGAAATATGTTTTCACATAGTGTTTACAATTCTGAGAATGAAATAAATGATAAGTATTGTCATTATGCGCATTCTCATGATTTTAGTGTTCGGAAAGAGAATCATTCATTCTAGCCTAATTTAAGAAAAATAAAATCAAAGGACTTTGTATGTTCAAAAGCAGGATTCAAAAAAGGGAATTAACTTAAGTGCAAAGTCAAAACTTTGAAAATTAAACACAAGAACTGGGTGTCCAGCAATGGTTAGATTTACGATTAGTGATGAAATTTGGAAGGTGAAAAAATTGATAGAAAGTCACAATCACGAATTGGTTAGGCCGGATGATCAGCATTTGCTCAGATCATCTAATAACATTAGTGATGAGAATGCATATGTTCTGAAATCAATGTCAAAAGCTGAGATAAGAACAATTAATACATTTGCATATCTATCTGATGAAGTGGGAGGTGTAGGAAATTTGGGATTCACAAAGAGGATGCTTACAACTACATTCAAAAAGAGATAAGAGCCAAAATTGAGAATGGGGACACTAATTCACTAATTTAAATATTTAAAGAATGAGTAGCTACAGACAACATATTTGCATGGGATGTCCAAACTGATGAAGAGGACATATTGTTGAATTTTTTTTGGATTGATGGATTGGGGAGAATTAATTACGACTGCTTTGGGGATATGATTATTTTTTATACAAGCTACCATCATAACAAATATAATTTATCCTCTGCACTTATTATTGGAGTGAATAATCATTGATAAAACGTTTTATTAGGTGTGACAATTTTATCTGAGGAGATAATTAAGTTGTTTAACTAGCTGTTTAAAATATTTTTAAGAATTATGGATAACAAACATCTCATAACTATATTTACTGATCATGACCAAGCAATAGCTAGGGCAATAGAGATTGCATTAGCTAATACATGATATAGGTTATGCCAAAATCATATCTACAAGAAGGCTCCTTCTAAAATATGGTGCTTTAATTGTAACAATAAAGTGAAATGTCTATTTTATAATTAATTCAACAAGTGTGATTCTAAGGATGAGTTTGAGAGAATATGGAATGAAATGATCACATAAGGGAATCTCCAAAGCTATCAATGGTTGAAAGATCTATACAAAATTAGGCAAAAGTGGTCCATAGCATTCAACAAAAAATATTTTAACATTGGAATTTTATCTACATAACATAGTGAATCCATCAATCATGTCTACCATGACATTTCCAAGCTAACTAGTTATATCACTTATTGTTTCCTAGGATTGGAAAATGTGATGAAGACTTGGCGTAGGAATAAATTTGATGAAGATTTTAGATGCAATCAAATAGAGATACAACTTATAATTAAAAGTATCTTAATATTAAAGCAAGTTGCCTATTTTTATTCGAGAAAGTTGTTCTCATTTTTAGAAAAGGAGTTTTTACATGATGTATGAGGACTGTGCGTTGATCATTCTTCGTCGGACTCATCTGTTAAGAGAGTTTCTATTTACATGTTTTATCTTCTTGCAACTTGTATAGTTTTGGTGATTCCAAATATTATTGTTTTAAGTTTTATTTTCTCCTAACATTTTTTGAAAAAATTGTTTTTGCTCTTATGTGGACTAACATTTCAGGATAATTGAACTCCAGACTAATGAAGACTTCAAATCAAAATTCAGCATGAGATAGTTTATAAATTGAAGTTTGTAATTTTTATTGTAATTAAGTTTGAGAAAATATGATTTTAATTGAATAAGCTTAGCACACACACACACTAAGGGAGATCTTTAAAAATAACACTAATCGTACAGGACGAACCTGGTTCGTACGGAATGAACCTTGTTCGTACGGGACGAACCTTATTCGTACGGGATGATCAAGTCAATTAATCCACTCTGAAGAGCAATGGAACGAAGAGGAAGTGAAAAATTTTCTAAGTCCTGATCGTCCAGACAAATTTTCTAATTCATCCCGGGATGATCTGCTCTGGATTCTCACTTTGTACTGATAGTCCATACGATTCATCCTGTTAGTCCCAGGATGAAACTCTCAGGAAAATTTTCATCCAGATGAAATTCTATGTTCATGCCAGGACGAAACTCTCAGGAAAATTTCCGTCCAAATGAAATTCTATGTTCGTGCCAGAACGAAACTCTCGGTAAAATTTTCGTCCAGACGAAATCCTATGTTTGTCCCAGGACGAAACTCTCGGGAAAATTTTCGTGCAGACAAAATCTTATATTCGTCCCAAGATGAAACTCTCTGGAAATTTTTCGTCCAGACGAACTCCTATTCATCCCAGGATGAATTGTTCTGTCCCTTGAAATTTTGAGAACGCCCTGCAGTTTGTCGAAACCAACTGTTGATATAACTGTTCGTCTCAGGACGAACTTAGTTCATACGGGACGATGATCATGTACGAAGTCACCTCGTCCTAATGCATCTAAGGAATCATACGCAACAATTTTACACTATTCGTACGGGATGATATTACGATCGTATAGGATGATCGTGTTCGTATTGATTTGAAAATCAGCATTTTTTGGATTGTTTTTCATGTCTTTCATATAAAAGGTCCTTTATAAACAGTTACTTAATATTTTTTCCTACTGATCTTCGTGTCAACTGAACGGAGAGTTAAGGAGAGAGTGTGAGAGATTGTTTGAATGAGAATTTTTACTACTAGAGCGTGAAGGATTCACTTGGTACTCAAAGGTAAGAATCTGCACTTGTGATTTGTGATTACTTCACTCTATTCTCTCGTCCTTTTAAATTTATTGTGAGAAGATCTGTCAAGTAGATTTGATTCTCTGCCGACACTTGGTGAGTGTAAAGGATGAAGGGTTCTCTTCCTACACTTGGAGAGTGTGAACAGCCGAATGATTCTCTGCCCACACTTGGAGAGTGTGAAAGGATGAAGGGTTTTCTGCCTACACTTCGAGAGTGTGAACAGCCGAAGGGTTCTCTGCCACACTTGGAGAGTGTAAAAGGATGAAGGGTTCTCTGCCTATACCAGGAGAGTGTGAAAGGACAAACGGTTCTCTGCCAACACTTGGAGAGTGTAAAGGACGACGGTTCTATACTGTACCGGGTAGTGGTGAAAGAGAGTTTTGTAAAGGCTTCTCCTCCTTGCTGTGGGTGCAAAAGGAGAGTCACTAGTGGTATTAATGCAATACTCGGAGGGTGCCTCCGGGGAGTGAATATAGGTCGTGTTTGACCGAACCACTATAAACCTTGTGTCTTTTATTTTTTTTCGCTGCTTTTGTTTTTAATGTTTTAACTTGTAGTTGAAAAACATTTTCTACAAAATTCACTACAGTTATTTTCGGTATAAAATTTGTAAAAGAGGGATAATTTTTTTAATTACCAATTCACCCCCCTCTTGGTTAGCCGTTAGGACATAAGCTTAGGTTTATCAACCTAATTCATATTAAACATGTTTCAACATCATCCATGTTTTTTTGTTAAGGACATAGACAACTCTTTAGAGTCACAAAATCTGACTATTCAATTTAATTCTTCTCACTGAACCATACAATGCAGTTGTGGTAAGTTCGAGATGATGGGTTTATTATTTTTTCATTGCATGATAGTTTTGAGGCAGCTAGAAATTATTAATATCCCTGAAAAATATTTTTTTGGTAAAGATGGTCAGCCAGAGCTCGGAAAGATCTATATGCTGAAAGGAAGATCACATGTATATGAAAGAATGTGTGCCAATCATAGGAGGGATCCAGTAACATGATATTTAGAAATTTTATTTGCTGATTTGAATATCAAATAAGCACACAAGCATAGGGTAATGAGGGCAGAATAATATATGTTCGATGTAATGAGTGTCGTGGCTGAAAATATTCAATTCAACATGAAAAGGAAAAAAAAAAAAAGAATAATACTAAATGCGGAGCTAGGGGAGGCCATAAAAATATTAAAGTTCCTAAGAAATGCTAACCTAAGGGGATATCTAATGCTAGATTGAAGGATCATTGAAAAAAGAGGAAGAAAAAAAATTGAAACCCACAAAGAAGAATCCTCTGATAACCATATAATTTACACCTGATGATATAAGGAGTCAGTCATCATTTATTTAACTGCTCAGTACTTTTTGTTAACTCGGTATTACTCGGTATTGAGTAACTTCTCCTAAGTAACCGCTTGGTACTTTTTTGTTTACTCGGTATTACTCGGTATATGTAGGTTATCCTCAGATTTGAGCATATTCTCCTATTTTATCTCACAATATTTTTTTATTTCAATCGTTAAATTTATAACTATTACAACCATTGTATGTATATAAAATTAAACAAAAAATTTCTAAATATGCATTACACTATATATTTAAATGTTTATTTCCTAGTAGCACATGGAAGGGCATATACAAATTCAGCCCTGAATATAGGCATACCAGCATGCTAGTCTTTATGATCATCCCATTGAATAAGTTATGGTTGGATCAAAATTTTCATATATTTACAAACGTACATCCCATAGTTGATGATGTTATCTTATGTTGGCAAGTTTGAAATTATTTGGATCGGCCACCTTCGTATGTCATCGTCAAAAGAATTTGGTGTTTTCTTATATAAATGAGATATTTAAGAATATAATTATACTTATTATTTAATATCATCACTCCTAATATAAATGAGAAATCTGAGTGGCACTTACAACTTCAAGTAGTACAGCCTTATGAGTAGCTTTCGGTAATGAATAAAAAAATTCCCATATTTTCTTCCTTAAATTGCCAACTACGAGTGTCCAATGACTATCGTGTATTATGGGAACAAGGATTAGATTTACATTCATAACAACAACTTTTTTGATGATATGGGAGCTAGATGAATGGAGTTGTTTCCACCTGTTGGAGGTGATGGTAATAACCCTGGAATAAGTAGAAGTGATGTTAAATTGAAATTTGGTAAAAACAACAAATAGAAAATAAGAATGATAACTAACCCAATGGAAACTAGAAATAAATAGAAAATGTTGATTGAGGCTGAGGCATAGTTTATTCTTCTCGGTTAAAAAAATACCAAATGCATCGACATGATTGTTATCAAGGTATTCTAATAGTAAAAGCTCATTGATATGACTTCTATAAATAATTACATTCCCAGATAAGAAACTAACATCGCCCATAGATAATTCAAATTATGTTCATTAGAGTAGAAGAATACACAGAAAGGCCTTGTCTATACTACCTTATAAACCTACAAGCACCGATGAACGTAATATACTGAACATTATCGAGTATGTTTCTTATACTCGGTACAACTCATTATAAGACATTACTATTCGGTATTGCTCTATATAAGCTGTCAGTACCATATCATAATCATCACAAACATATCATTACCGAGTTATACTGAGTATTTTTTACACTGGGTACAACTCGATATAAATCTTCTCTACAAGATATAATATATTTTTGCTTTGTAGTGTTCAATATAATAACTTATTTATGAATTATAATGCTCGATATTGCTCGGTACTCACTTGTCATTGAACTTTTTCAGACAACTGTCGATAAAAATTCACTTTTCTTCATTTATTAATAGTCAACCAGGGTACTATAATATTTCTAGAGCTGGTTGTCAATCTATTATTTTTTATTCATCAAGCATACGAGCATGATCATAATTAGGAGTAGGCACTATTATTTTAGATGCAGTTTCCTTTATCTTAATTTTTTTAGCAGCAGTAGTAGCCTGAACAACATCATCAGGAGCAATAAGAATAGGACTGGGATTCTTAGTACAAGCAGGCTCAATCCTTTCTTCTTGTCTATCAATTTTTCTTTCCTATTCTTCATATCACCAATAGTGAATGGAGTGGCCACGAGTTTCCTCTTCTTGTCATTCCTGAGCTGAACCCGTCTGTCAATGTCAGCATGAGCGGATGAAGTAAATCCCACTTCCTTAGAAAGTCTAGTAGCCTTTTCTCCTAAGCCAATCGCTTCATGGGCCTCCACTTTCTCTGCCTGTGTCAATTCTATATCATTTGAGGCAGTTGATGGGGCTGATGGGGTACAAACTTGTCCTAACCCTCCACTACTCTTTCCTGTGTGACTTCCACAGTAATTGGGGCAACTATTGGGGCTGATGGGGTCAAAATATTATTGTCAAAAAATGGTTCTTAAAGAAGATTTTTCAAGATT
>NW_021318775.1:3807254-3822255 GCF_001605985.2 Dendrobium catenatum
TCAAAATCTGCGTGGTGCGACATAAATTTTCCCACCACATAATAACTCTTATTTTATACAAACTCACTTTATCGTCCAGGATGATCAGGGTATCATCTGGCCGATCAGTGTAAATTTTGCTTAATCAGCCCGGTCAGTTTGGGACGATTAAATAATTTCTGGTCATATCGTCCAGGCCGATAGGATATCATCTTGGATGATTAGTTCAAATCCGAGGAAAATCATCCTAAACATCATCTTGAATAGAAGATGGCCTATGTCAATCATCCATGACATCGTCCCAGCCGATCCTACGATTGGCCCAGATGATAAGATCGTACAATCAGACATAATTACTTTCCTTAATCACCAAATCAACTTAGGCATAATTTTGCTGCCTCATCCGGGCCGATGTAATATCATCTAGGCCAATCGGCTTAATGACGGGTGCCTTAACCGTGATGCCCTGATTAAGGTTTTTGCTTTTGAACCGATTGTCCAGGCCAATATAAATATTATCCCGAATGATGTTACCAAAAATAATAAACTCTAAGAAACAGTCAAAAATTCTCCCAAGGGGTGTGTGTGCAAGGTTACCTAGAATTAGGAGCCACATCTTTAATAATAGACTCAAGAAAGGGAATAGTGTAAAAATTTACTCAGACCTAGTCTATCAAATCTTGAGCTTGTTTCAATTACCATCTGATCTTGTGGACTTTGAAATGTTAGTAGGCAAGATAGTCTTAGATAAACAAGAGTTTTTGTTATCATCAAAATCACAATTCATGAAAATAAATTCGTAACAGTATTATATAATTTTCAAAAAGTACTGAACTATTTGTCATGGTAGTTCCTCCAGAATAAAGTTAATCAAATCATGACTTAAAACATTATTTTGAATTGTTTGTATTGTATGAAATTGGATTCATATAGACAATACCCATAGTTTGAAATAGATACATACCAGTTCATCCTGAACGAACTCACCATTTTTTAAATTGATCATATTATATAATGTATGATTTATATAGATAATGTCCAGAGTATGAAATGAGTTCATCCATGTTCATACCATATCAAGCATGATTTATTTAAACTATTCATACTGTATAATATATAGTTTGTATAAATATTCATAATGTATGAAATGAGTTCATACAAATTCGTACTAGACAAACTTGTTCAGTTTTGAACTATACATATAATAAGATGTTAGTTTGTACATAAGATTAATAGAGTATGAAATAAAGTTCATACAACATCGTACATGGTTTTTAAACTATTTATACATAAGAAGTATGATCGTACTATACAATCCAAGTATGTTTAACTTGACCTTTTAAGTTTTATGGATAATTTTTCTTATATTCCCTATATTAGTGTCCTGAAAAACTGATATTTGATCTTCTTACTATGAATTTTCTCTTAGGAGTGAAAAAGAGAGTGTTTCAAGAGAGTGTTTGGGAGTGAGGCTTGAGAGATCTTACAAGTGGAAATTTTGAAGGGTTCACCAGGATTCCTAAAGATGAGGATCTCTTTCTATATGCTTTAAATCTCTTCCCTACTTCTTTAAAGACTCTTAAGAGAAGATAATTGGAGTATATCTAGTACTATGCCATCACCAGGAGGGTGAAAAAGTATGTTGGTTCTCTGCCATCACAAGGAGGGTAAGAAAGGTCATCGACACTTTGCTATTACTAGGAGGGTGAAAAAGATGTTGGTACTCTACCATCACCAGGAGGGTGACTAAGTACATCAGTACTCTACCATCACTATGAGGGTTAGAAAGGACTTTGGTACTCTGCCATCACCTAGTGGGTGAGAAAGGAAGTCGGTACACTGCATCACCAGGAGGGTAAGAAAGGATGTTGGTACTTTACAATCACCAGGAGGGTGAGACAATACGTCAATACTCTGTCGTATTGGAGTTGGTTAAAGAGAGGTTTTTGTAAGAGCTTCTCTACCTTACTATGGAAGCAAAAGAAGAGTCACTTTGATATAGTGCAATACCTGAAGAAGGACACTTCAGGAAGTGGTCGTAGGTCTAGTTGGACTTAATCACTATAAAAGTTGGTGTTCTTCTTCCTTTCCATTTTTACTGCATTTTTGTTTCTGCAGTTAAGTTTATTATGGTTGAAAATTATTTTTGTGAAAATTTATTTTTTTTGTTAATAACTCTTAAATTTGTTTTTAAAATTTTAAGAGAATTTTTAAATTTCTAAATAACCCCCTCCCCCCCCCCCCTTCTTGGTTAGCCCTGGGACAATTGTACTAGCTCTAACAACCTATTCAAAATTTTAGGTGGCATATACAAGTTCAACTGGTGGCTCCATTTAGGTAGCACTTTATCCCATAAATGGTTCAAGAGGTGGCTCCCATGATTTAGCACTTTGTCTTGTATGGAACTTAGCTCCCATCTTCTAGCTCATGTATTGTTCTGATGCCATTTCAAACAGGCAAATCTCTTAACTATCGAGATATTATCCACTTTGTCCAAAGAGCCTCTTGATTTTATTCTGTTGGTATAACTTCCTAGTAGGTCACCCATCCCAAAATTGCTCTAGGATGAGCACGCTTAATTGTAAAGTTTTTTAAGGAAATTCTAACCATTACACCAAATAATGCCTCGATGTTTAAGATTTAGATTACTTTTACTTTAGGTGTTTCACGACCCCTCAAGATAATGGTAAATAAGTTATATCCAATGATTTGATTCAAAATCTATCTCATCAATCTAATCTTGCATCTACTCAAGTGGGTCCTTATATTGATGTTCCCAAGGTTAACTATAATGTTTTAGCAAACCTTAGAAAGTTATCAAACAAGTTAGCATCTACGAAGCCCTCATTCTGTTAAATGAATTAAGGGAGTCTTTAATCAAAGCACTTCATGACCTAAAGATTTGTCTTGTTCAACTAGCTTTGACCTCAAAAAATAAAGCCCTCTACTTAAAGAAAATATCATGAGTGATGTTTTTGAATGAAGACCTACTTTTTGGCACTGCTAATCAAAATCACCCTCTTTACATTACTGTAAATGTATGTAATTTTATATTATTAAGAGTCCTTATTGATCCGGGTGCATCAGTTAATTTGTTAAATGTAAAGACTCTTGCCTATCTCAAAGTTGATACTAGTAAGCTTGCAATAGATAGGTTGGTGCTACATAGGTTAAATGAGAAAGGCGATAGAGCTCTAGGTTCGATCACCCTTCTGTTGGAAATAGGAAAACTCAAGACCGAAGCAAGACTTTATAATATCGATTCATCTATGTCCATTAATGCACTTCTAGGTAGGCCCTGGATCCACAAATATAGGATGGTTCCATCTACCTTACAACATCAAGTACCAATAAGACTGAATTGAACACATAATTAAGAGTGATTTACATCCATTTTCAATTCAAGAGATGAAGATCTATCAAGATACCACAAACTTTATAATAAGAGGACCCGCTTTCCATTTTATAGTTGAGATCAATATTGAGGAGGAGACTAGTGGGCAAGGTCCTAGTAAAAATCAAGGATCAAAATAAAAAGAAAAAGAGCAAAAAGCAAAATAATCAGATTGCAATGATGACCTCAACATCGTGGTCCTTAGGACTCCAAACATTTTACCTCTAAGTGGTGGGAGGATGGCCCAAAATGTATTTGGTCGAGGCCATGTTTTAATTGAAGGAAGAACAACCCATGTATACATCAACTCATAATCAATTATTGATTAAGAACCAGAAAAATGGGTTGTTGCAATTCCTTTTTGATTTCCAAAAAATTGATCCTCCTTTAAAGTTTGATCTAACTTTAGAGTAGGATTGTGACCCTATGGTTGAGGCTCCTATAATTCAAATTGATAGGCCTAAATTGACTTTATATGGAAAGCTTAGTAGGAGAATTGATGCCTTAACATTAACGTGTTTGTTTAAAGGAAGGGTTAGTGATTAAAGAAGCTCCTAACATATACAATAAAGTAAGAAAAGTCCATAAATTCTTTCCTGGATCCTACTACTCTAGGGATGAAAGTGATTAACCCTCAATGAGGCCAATTCCAACAAGTTAATAGAATTGCCATTTAGCTACTTTCCTATCTGTGTAAATAATTCTTTCCCCAAAGGTTTTGTTCCTTATCGATGGACTAATTCTCAAGCTAGATATCACAAGAATATTTAAAAAATGAAAATCCAGAAAAAATTTAAAATTTTTTATTGGCTTTTGTACCATTAGTTTTTTTTATGATGATGAATATTATTTAATGATAAGTTATCATCTTGAATCTCATAATGTTCCTACAAATGTCATCATCTCCCTCAACGGACTCTGTTTGGAGACTTCAGACAATCCCGATAAAATTTAAGTTTGGGATGTACCCCCAAAATTTGAAGAAGAGATTACAACAGTCGATGAGTTAAGTGAAGTTAACTTGGGAATCAACGATGACTCTCACCCCACTTTCATACGTACCCTGTGGAGTGAGGATATGTCTTAAGATCTGATTCAACTTCTTTTTGAATTTAAGAACTGCTTCACCTGGACATACGACAAAATGTCCGGTCTATCCACTAACGTAACAGTTTATAAACATAGAATCTAACATGATGTCATTCATGTTAAATAAGATCCTTGAAGCATATGTTTAGAGATTGAGCATCAAGTCATTTTTTAAATGATAAAAAAAATATTCGAGGCAAGATTCATTTCATAGGAATAATACATCTCTTAGGTAGGTAGCATCATACCATTTTGAAATAAGAATCAAATCTGGATCTGTGTTGGCTATAAGGATTTGAATAAGGTATATCCCAAGGATGGATTTCCTTTTCCCATACCCAAGCTTTTGGTGGTCATTTCCTCCTCGCATGTTATTTTCTCCTTTATGGATGTTTCAATCAAATCAGGTTTGCACAAGAAGATAAGTAAAACACTTCATTCAGAACTCCCATAAGAATCTTTTATTATAAGGTGATGTCATTTGTGGTGCAACCTACCCATAGACCATGACTCGAATCTTTAATAGATTAATCCATAACCAAGTTAAATGTTACATAAATAATTTGGTTGTCATAATAATAATAATAATAATAATAATAATAATAATAATAATAATAATAATAATAATAATAAAAGGCTCATCTATATGACATAAGAGTATTTTTGAGAGATTTCATCGCTACGACCTCAAAATGAATCCTTTGAAGTTTGTCTTCGACATCACTTTAGGAAAATTCTTAATATTCAGAGTAAAGAACTGTGGAATCAAGATTGATCCTACCAAAATTAAAACCATCTTAAATATGTTGCCTTCTAAGAGCCTTATCCAACTGAGATCTCTTCAAGGTAGGCTAGTGTATAAAGGATGTTCATATCCAATCTTTCTAGAAGATGTCAACCCTTCTCTGCCCTAGCCAAAAAAGACACCAAATTCAGATGGGACTTGAAATATTATGGTGTCTTTGACAACATCAAAGAATATATTTCTAATTTGCTCATTTTGGCAGTCATTTATTACATCCTTATACAAATAATGAAGCTGGGTATGAATCTCGAATAACTAGTTTAGAACTTGCAATTCTCATGGAGATCAAAGAGATTAAAATCTTTTGCGTTTACCAACTTTGATCAATAATTGCAGGAACCTATAAGGTTTTAATCCTAAACTCCTCAAATATCACTAGTACTCTAGTCACCTTCTCTAGCAGATCTCTAATGTAAATTTATATAGTGTTCTCCATGGTGATGCCTTAGGAAAGCTTGCAAAATAATTTGCAAGCCTAGAAAAATATGTTGTTCCTATAAAGATTCAAGGTCATCAGGTCCTTTCTCCTATAAATTTGGAGCACATTAACAAGAAATCTCCCCATATCCTTTCTACCTCTTAAATTTTTGATGAAGAAGGCGATTGGAGACAACCGTTAATTGACTACTTCCAATAGGGTAAACTTCTTTATGACAAATACCTCACTAACCAGATTAAAAAATGTACCCTGTCATATGCACTACTCAATAATTTGTTGTACATTTGATCGTTCGATTAGACGTGGCTACATGGTTTAGACGAATAAGTGGCAATAAAAATTATTAATGAAGTCCATTCTGGATTATGCGGTGCTCTTCATTCAGGTTTAAAAATGAATTTTAAAATTCAAAGACTTTATTACTACTGGCCAATAATGATTGATGATTGCATGAATATTACAAAACATTGACATCAATGCCAAGTCCATGGTGTGATGTTACATCTGCCACCTAGTATGTTGCATCCCATAATTGCTTCTTGGACCTTCAAAATTTAGGACACTATTATTATCGGGCCAATTGACCCTCCTTCAAAGGATTATCATTTTATATTAGTTGTGATTTATTACTTTTCAAAGGGTGCAGAAGTGATTCCCTTTCATAATGTAACTTCACACTATGTTTTAAGGTTCTTTCATGACAAATTGTACATCGATTTGACATACCCCACAGAATTATATATGATAATGAGTCCTCATTCCAGTCCATAAAAGTCAACAATTTTGTAAGGCGTCATAACATTAATTAGAGATACTTAATATTCTTTTATCCTCAAGCTAATGAGTTGGTTGAGGGATTCAATAAGACTTTGGTGTAGATTATTAAGAAGACTCTTGATGATAGCAAACATCAATGGGATGAGAGGTTGGTAGAAGCTTTTTGTGCCTTCGAACCACATAAAGAACTCCAACCCAAAGCACTCCATTTACACTAGTTTATGGGTCCGAGGTCGTACTCTTCTTGGAAATATAGATTCCATCACTTAGGGTTGCAGTCTATAATCAAATCACAACACAACAAAATGCAAAACTTTAGCTAGAAGAATTAGAAGTTCTTAAAAAGTGTTATCTAGAAGCTCAGTAAAGCCTAGAGTTATATAAAGCCTGAATGGTTCAAGCTTATGATTAGTTAGTATGACCTAGAACATTCTATGTAGGAGACTTGGTATAGGTTCTTCGGAGGCCTATCTTAGCTCACCAAAAGATTGGTGGGAAGTTTGAACCAACTTGGAAAGGACCCTTCATTTTAGAAATTGCCTATGAAGGAGGCTCGTATCAGCTAATAGATTGTAAAGAAAATCATCCAATGTTACCTGTCAATGCGTGTTTCCATAAGAAATATTATGCTTGATATAGCTCAAATTTTTAATTAATGAGATGATTTGGTATCTTGAATTATTTTTTATCAATCACATTTTTATTATCCGAGCAATTTCAAAAGATCAAAATCACCAATCAATCGTATCCAGACCTCCACGTTTGAGTTAGGTGATGCATTCCATTATGTTTTGTTCCTCTATAATGGGCATGCCTCGACCCCATCCTACATTCATTCAACCCTGTATGTTGGTCATATTTTGAATCGACCATAAGGTCATTCAACTCGATCCTCTATGATGGTCATATCTCGACCCCCTCATATGATCATTCGACCCTTTGTGTTGCGAATATTTTGACCCCAGCACAAGGTCATTACACTTGATCCTCAATGACAGGCATATCACAAACAACCCCATCATATGATCATTCAACCTCTATTTTGGGTATATTTTGATCCCATCACAAGGTCATTCCACTTGATACTTTTTGATGATCATATTTCAACCCTATCATATTATTATTTGACCCTCTATGTTGGGCATATTTTAACCCCACCAAAATGTTATTCAACTCGATCCTATATGATGTAAATATATCAGCTCCATCATACGATCACTCAACCCTATGTGTTGGGCATATTTTGACCCCCACCATAAGGCCATTCAACATGATCCTCAATGATAGGCTTATCTTGACCCCATCATACGATCATTCGACCCTCTATGTTGGGCATATTATGACCCCACCATAAGGTTATTCAACTTGATCCTCTATGATGGGCATATCTCGACCCACTTATATAATAACTCGACCCTCTGTGTTGGGCATATTCAGACCCCACCATAAGGTCATTTAACTCAATCCTTATGATAAAAATATATTGTCAGCATTATACAATCACTCGACCCTCTATGTTGCACATATTTAAACCCACCACAAGGTCAGTAAACTCGATCCTGTTTTATGGGCATATCTAGAACCCATCATACAATCATTCGACCATTTATGTTAGGCATATTTTAACCCCACCACAAGGTCATTCAACTCGATCCTCTATGATGGGTATATCTTGACCCCATCATATGATCACTCCACCCTCTATGTTGGGCATATTTTGACCTCACCTCAAGAACATTCAACCCGATCCTCTATGATGGTCATATCTTGACCCCACCATATAATCACTCGATCCTCTATGTTATGCATATTTTTGCCTCAACACAAGGTCATTCAACCCGATCCTTTGTGATGGGCATATCTCAACCCCATCATACTATCACTTGACCCTTAATGTTGGGAATATTTTAACCCCACCACAAGGTTATTCAACCCAATCTTCAATGATAGGCAAATCTCAACCCTATTACACAATCACTCAACCTACTATGTTGGGTATATTTTAACCCCACCATAAGGTCATTCATTCAGATCCTCTGTGTTGGGCATCCCCCCTCATACAATCACTCAACCCTATATGTTGGGCATATTTGGACCCCCTCCACAAGGTCATTCAACCTGATCATCTATGATGGGAATATCTTGACCCCATCATACAATCACTCGACCCTCTATGTTGTGCATATTTTGACCCCATCATAAGGTTATTCAACTTGATCCTCAATGATTTGCATATCTTGACCCTTTCGTACGATCATTTGATCCTTTACGTTAGGCATATTTCAACCCCACCATAAGATCATTCAACTTGGTCCTATATGATGTACATATATTGACCCCATCATATAATCACTCAACCCTCTATGTTGGGCATATTTTGACCCCACCATAAGATTATTCAACATGATCCTCTGTGATGGGCATATCTTGACCCCATCATATGATCACTCAACCCTCTATATTGGGCATACATAGACTTCACCACAAGGTCATTAAACTTGATCCTCTATGATGGGCATATCTTGACCCCATCAAATGATCACTTGACCCTCTATGTTGGGCATATTTTAACCCCACAATAAGGCCATTTAACTTGATCCTTTGTGATGGGCATATCTTGATGCTATCATATGATCACTCAACCCTCTATGTTGGGCCTATTTTGATCCCACCATATGGTCATTCAACCCAATTCTCGGTGATGTATATATATCAACCCCATCATATGATCACTTGGACTTCTATAATTGGAATATTTTAACCCCACCACATAGCCATCTGGTCTTCTCCCCTTTGGGTTAGGTGCTACCTTTCCTTAGGTTTTTATCCTCTATATTTGGCATATTTTGACCCCACCACATTATCACCTATTAGTGGTGGACTATGCCCTTTATAGAAACAGGCTAGTACCAAGTCAACTTAGTTTTCTATGGTTTAGTTTTTCCTTTCCATAGAATAAAAATCCCAAATTCCTTCCATCCATTCAGTCAACGCCAATATGTGCACTAGAACTTCATTCTGCCACACATATTGGGGGTCCGTTTGTTGACCTAATTTTTGTATGAGGTCTCTAGGACATAGTTGCTTTTCTTTTTGGTGACATAATTATTAGAATATATTCACTTCTTTACCATATAGGTCCAAGTCAAAAAATAAATCTAAGTCTAATCAGATCCAGTTCTACCCCTCAATTCAATTTATAGTCCAAGCTTCTACCAATTTCCAATCAACTTACAAACCATAATCAATTAATTTCAATCATTTATTTGTCTTCCATTGGTGTGGATAGCTTAAAATTAACTAATAAATTCCAAATTCCAGTCCAAATAAAGCATTCCAAACTAAATCCCAGGGTTAAGGACATTGGTCCTAAAACCCCTTTTTGGGCGATTTTCTATCACCTTGAAACCAAGTCAATTGGCATCAGTTGTAGGGTCTATCAATTAAATATTGATAATACATGTCTATAATGCAAACCCTCCAAATTTGAGCTCATTTGGAAGTTTCTACCCCCATAAACCAGATTGATTTCTAAAGGCTGTAAAACCATCAGTAGTTTATAGCCTATGCCACTAGATTTCTCACCATATAGAAATTGATCTTGGGACCTCCCCAAAACCACTTGATTATGCTCATAACTTTAATTATGACATGTTTCCCAATAACCTACACTTTCTTGGACTGAATTTAACCCAGGGTTGACTTGGGAGAAAAATTACCAAAATGCCCTTTAAAGGGGTTTTTGGTATTTTCCACAAAATTCAATATGGCCTTCCCATACCAATCACCAAAACCTATCCCTATGGGTAAGAAATATCACTAGAAACATATTGAGCCCAAACCCACACCTAGTTTAACCTTGTTGGCCAAGCCAACCATGGTTAACCAAAATGACACAAAAGAGTTTAAACACCATTTTCAAACCAAATAACCTTCCCTTGGCTTAGGACCACTCATATGATCCACATGAACTAAATGGACCCAACACTTGACCCTAGGTAAACTTGGTTAACAAAATAATTAAGTTTGACCAAATTTTCCATACAATTCATTCCATCCAAACCCTTTGACCAAGATATCTACAAACACATTCATACCCATGGGGTAGCCCATTGGGCCCTCAAGAGACCCATATTAAAGACCCAAGCCATGGGCTCACTTGGGTTAGCAATTTGGCTTAGCTGAAAAGCCTAAGGAGGGGTTCACCATGAGCCAATTCTTAACTCTAGCCCAATTATATCAAACCAATGGTGGCATTGGGTTCCCCTTAACCGAATACACCTTCCCTAGTTAACCCAACCATTGGGTAAACTTGGGTTAGAAATTAGGCTAACCCAAGTTGGCCAAAACTACTATGTATTGAACAATTTCCAAACCTAAGCCCCACCTAACCAAATCAACAATTTCATTGGATAGCCCTAGTCCCAAGGCACCTACTATAGTTAGCCCAGCTCTTGGGTTGACTTGCGTCAACCTCTAAGCTAGCCTAAAGTGGTTAAAATCTTCTTTAATCTAGCCTTTTCTCACCTCATAACTAATTAGATTTAATTTACCCTTACATTGGGTGACTCATGACCCAATGCACCTTCTACCTCAATCCCACCCCCTTGATTAACCTGGATTGAGATCGAATCAATAAAAACCATTCAAGTTGGGGTCAACATGAGCCATCTTGGTGAATTGTACTCTCCCATGCCAAATTGAGCTCACCCTTGAGCTCATCAAACCCCAGCAACCTTTAAAGATCACCCTGACCCAGCTAGTGGTTAGTGGTGGCTAAAGAAAATAGGATATGCATCTGGAGGTCCCCTCTATCTTGAGCTTCATCCAATGCTATCCAATGCATCATTCCATCATATTTGATGTCACGAACATATGAGGAAGTGTCCTCTACCACCTAGAAGCTATCTTACCATCCACTTGCCTCATCATAGCAATTGAAGGACATGGGAAGCTTTCGAATAGGGCTTCCTCATTGAAGGTGCATCATTCGATTTTAACTTTTCAAAACCACTCCCTAGAGCTCCGTGAGCCTTTTCCTCTAAATCCCCAGCTTCCATTCCCTCTATCTATTTGAGCATGCTCCGGCAAAGGCCATATGCCCTCCACTCAAAGTCATACCTCCTACCATCCTCTACCCTCAGCATCTATAAAAGAAGTGCTTGCCATCCTCCCCTGAAGCTTCTTATAAGAGAAGCTCATTCATTGAGGCATTCTCTATGATGTGAAATCACACTTGAAACTCCTAGAGAGGTAGTCCAGTGAAGTGTGAAAGGAACTTTTAATACAACATAATCCCACTATTGGATTATAAGTCCCTACTCTCCTGACCCTCTCTACGAAATTTCACGAAAGTTTGCCTTTGGTATTGCCTGGATAATACTAAAGAAGTTTCACGGCTATGAAGTCTAGTGGGAGGTTGAAGATGAAATCTGATATATTGATCTTAATCAATGAATCAGATTAAATCTCATAATTCTAAAGCTTCTTAGATCACATCCTTCTGATCAATGATCCAACGGCTGTAGTTAATCATATTGTTATCTAGTTAGCACTAATGATTGTGTTGAGATTGTTACAACTTAGTTTTTGATTGTTGATATTCTTGCAACATGTATATTTTTTATGATTCTAGATATTATTATTTTAATTATAATTTCTCCTAAAATATTTTGGATATACTATTTTTGTTGTCTGTGTGTACTAACATTTTAAAAAATTATACTCCAGATAGTTGAAGACTTCAAATCAGATTGGATTTTGTTTTATTATAATTAGAAGCCTGTACTTTTCCTTTTATTGAGTATGAGAGAGTGTATTTAAAATTGAGCAACTATGCACATACACACACACACTAGGGGAGTGTTTAAAATTTATAATTTTTAAATAGATTGTACTATACGAGACATTTTGTACGGGATAATGTGTTCAATTATTTTCACCTGCATCTAGTAAAATGAACTGAAGAAAGAAATTTTTTCTAAGTATTGATCATACCGTATGAAGTACTCTTTATATAAATGATGTCCAGAGTACAAATTGGATGGGTCCCTTTTCATCTCAATGAATCTCAGAGTTTTCTAAACTGATCATACTATATGAATTATTGTTCGTATATATGATGTCGAGAATAAATATTAGCTGAGTCCCTTTTCATTATGACAAATTTTAGAGTTTTTGGAACTGATCATACTGTTCGATTCATTATACATATAAATGATGTCCAGAGTATAAATTGGGTGGGTCCCTTTTCATCCTAATGAATCCCACAGTTTTCTAAACTGAATATACTTTATGATATCATGTTCGTATAGACGACATATAGAGTACAAAAATGTGTGGAACCTTTTTCATCCCGACGAAGTTGAAATTTTTTCTAACGGTTCGTACTGGACAATCATCTTGTACGAAAATTTTTCATAATGATTTTCACAAGGTTCATACGCAATAATTTTTGAACTATTCATATATATGAAAATATGATCGTATTGTACGATTATACTGTATTATCGTACAAGCTCAAAGTGGAAAATTTCAAATTTTTAGATGGTTTTTTGTTTCTTTCGTATAAAAGGTCCTTAAAAACTAACGTGAAAAATGTTGTTCTTCATGATTTTGCAAGATCATGTGAAAGAGTGTATTTGGGAGAGAGTTTGAGAGAGATTTCTTGTAAGTGGAGTGTGATGGGTTCATAAGGTTACTCAAAGGTAAGGATATCTTTGTGTTTTTGTTACTACTCTTATTTTTAAGAAGATCTGGTTCTCTGCTGACACTTGGAGGGTGTGAAAGGATGACAGTTCTCTGTTGACACTTGGAGGGTGTGAATAGATGACGGTTCTCTTCCAACACTTGGAGGGTATGAACAAATGATGGTTCTCTACCAACACTTATATGGTGTGAATAGACGATTGTACTATACTAATATTTGGAGGGTGTGAAAGGATGATGGATCTCTGTTGCACTGAAGATTGGTGGAATAGAGGAATTATAAATGCTTCTTCACCTTGATGTGGGGGCAAAAGGAGAGTCACTCTGGTAATAGTGTAATATCTGAAGAGAAAGTCTTCAGGGAGTGGATGTAGGTCGTGTTTGACCAAACCATTATAAATCTTTGTGTCAATTTATTTTCTACAATTTTATTTTTTGTAACTTAAGTTTTACTTTTGCAAAAATACAAAAAAATCCATTTTCTATTAAAAAAATCTAAGAAACTTTTAAATTGCTAATTCAACCCCCTTCCCCCCCCCCCCCCCCCCCCCCCGCCGCCCGCCCAGCTCCCCCCCTCTTGGTTAGCCTTGGGACAATTGCGTGGTTCTAATAACCTATACAGAATCAATAAATTACTCTCCCTCTGCACTTGACCAAATTAGGTGTTCTTAAGATCATTGGAAAAATCTCAGGGAGATCTTCAAAAGCCCTAAAGTTATAGGCCTTGATTATCTTTGGGTTAGTCTCAATTTCTATTTTATTCTTTATGGTATTTATATATTTGTGTGCTTATTTGATGTCACCATGGTTTTGAACTTTGAGAGAGTAAACTTGGGCATGTTTTTGACATGTCTAAATTTTCTCTCCATTTTTTTAGATGTTTAAGGGCATGTTCAAGCCAATGTAGGCTTAGGGTTCATGGTTTGACCCCCAGTTCAAGTTGGCTTCGTGATCTATCTAATGAGAATTAGGAATTAAATTTTGGTTTGTTGATTATATTTATTCTAGGGATTGTATCCCAATCCAAGCATAGGGTAGTGATTTTTGAATTGTTTTAGGTGACCTAGAAGTCACATTGGGTGACTTTGTTAGCCACCTTAAAGAGTTTTATTTGTGCCCAAATTTAGGGGGTTTAGACCTTAAGATTACGTAAATTCATAGTACAAATTATATTGCATTTGGTGCTCATTTAGTCCACCTACAAGGAAAATAAATATCCCTTTCTAGTATATAACCTTAATTACTTCACTAAAAATTCACATTAAATCCAAAAAATTCACACAAGACCTCTAATTCCTCCTAATCAAAGCCTTAATTAATGAAAAATAAATGCCCAACAAGATAACCCTCAAATGTACTTTAATTTAATTTAAAAACAAAATTAATAATTAATTATAATAATTAATTAAAATATTTAAAAATGCTAAAATTCCTCAAATGCTTGGTAACATCCCCTTAGGTCAATTCTGACTTTTAGGGCTAATCCCAAGAAATTTAGGGCTGATTTGGATCAAAAATAAAAATTCCCTATATTTATGGCAATTTTAGTAATTCAAAAAATACCTAACTTTGAAAAATCATTAATAATTCCAAAAATAATCAGATTTAATCAAACAAAAATCCATTCAACTCCAGTTAAAATATAGTATTTTCTAAAATCATGAAAATCTCAAAATTAATTCAAATTCAAAAATTAAACTTTTCGGTCAATAGTAGTCTAAATCTAGTGAAAGTTCGTTAGGGATGTTAAGCCCTTATGAACTTAGTCCCAAACTAACCAAGAGGGGGGTGAATTGGTATTTTAAAATTT
>NW_021318775.1:3828207-3842328 GCF_001605985.2 Dendrobium catenatum
GGTCTTAGTGACCTCATACAAAAATGAGGTCAACAACTATAAAATATCGTCCCAGATGATCCAGAGCAATTTTTCCAAAATTTCTCAGGCAGTTTAGGAAAGCAATTAATGGGGGTTTCGTCCGGGCTGATCACAAGATTGTCCGGGATGATTAGACATCGTCCAGGTTCATTTCAGGGTGATATTCAGGATGATTTTCCTTATATTTGAGCTAATCGACCAGGACGATATGCCTATCATCCTGGATGATAATGGCAGCAACTTGTATTAATGAGCTCATTTTGAGAGCTTCTATTTAAGCTATGGCATGACACTTTATAAGTATCTTTGACAGCCATTGTAGCTTCGTTCTTGTGGGGGAAACTTGAAGAGATAGCTTGAAAGGGAGAGAGGAAAGGGTGGAGTTTGAGAGGGAGAAGATCCTGTGAGGGGGGGAACTCAAGGGAGTGTGGAGGGGATTCCACACGGTTGCTCCGGTGAACTCGCACCTTAGTACCATCGGATTCAAGGCTTGTCTCGAGGTAAGTTCACCAAAGAAGAAGATCTCTTTGGTGTCAAAGGATCCGGCGACTTCGCCGCACCGGAGAAGGTGGAAGTGATTTTATAAGGGCTTCTCCGCCTAGCTGTGGGGGCTAACGGAGAGTCACTTGTTTTAGTGTAATACTTGGTGGGTGCCTCCAAAGAGTGGACGTAGGTCAAGGTTTGACCGAACGACTATAAATCCGGTGTGTTCTTTTCTTATTATCGCTTCCGTGTTTATTTTTCTTCCGCACTTTATTTGTGGTGATTTTGGTTGGAGTTTTATCTAGTGTTTTAAAGTTTTTCAATTCACCTCTCTCTTGGTTAGCTTGAGCCAGTTATATAGGGCTTAACTTCCCTAACGAACTTTCAAGTGGTATCAGAGCTAGTTTTCATAAAATAAGTTTTTAAAAGATTTTGAATTTCAATCCATGGCTAATCATACTATTGCGGAAGGTTTTTCAATCACCAGATCTCCTTTATTTGAAAATATGGCATTTGATTTTTGGAAAACTCGCATGTCTATTTTCTTGCAATCGATTGATTTCTGCTTGTGGCATATGATTTTAACTGGTTATTCATCACCGCCACGAATTGTTAATGGAGTTAAAATTTATATTCCTTTTAGTTAATGGAACAGGGAAGAACAACTCAATGCTCAATTGAATGCAAAGTCTTTAAATTACTTTTTCTGTGCTTTAAATTCTAATGATTTTATGTTAGTATCCACGTGCACTACCGATAAGGAAGTTTGGGATAAATTGCACATCATATACGAAGGCACTAGTGAAATCAAGCAATCCAAGTTGAATTTGTTAATGCATGATTTTGAATTATTTTCCCTGAAACCTTATGAAATGATCTTAGACATGTATACCAGATTCATTCAAATTATAAACTCATTGCATGCTTTAGGAATTATTTTTTCAAATTTTGAAAAAGTTAAAAAAATTCTTCGTTGTCTACTGGATAAGTTTGATGCTAAAGTAGTTGATATTTAGGAATCAAAAAATTTGAATGAGTATTCTGTTGATAATTTGATTGGCTCACTCATTGCCTACGAGCAAAGTTTGGGTCAAAGACTTTTTGATGCAGGTGAAATTATTGTTCTAAAAGCTGGAGGTACAGAAAAAGATTTCTTAGTTGGTGATGAATGCAATGTCTTGTCAAGCAAATCACAAAGCTCACCAAAGCAAAAGCAAAAGTGGAAAAAAGGTAAAAGTGGTAAGGATGTCCAGATTTCTTCTAACGTTATTTGCTTTCGATGTAGGAAGCCTTGACATATGAAAAATCAGTGCCCTAATTTAAGAATTCTTTCTACAAAAGAAAAGGGCAAGGCGAAGCAAAATTTAAACTGGCGAAATAATGAAAGGCAAAAAATCTCATGGGCAGATCTAGTCTCTGAAGCATCGGACCAGGAGAGAGATAATGGTTAAAAGCCTTTCGTGTTTTTGTGTTGTGTTTTTATTTTTCATTTTTATTTTGTGTTTTTGTTTTGTTTATTCTTTGAAATTTTGTTTTCGTGAAAGTTTTTCTCTGATCAGCACACACATTCACTTTTCTAAAAAACGAGAAATCTACTTCTTATTTTTTCGTGAAATCTTTGGTAAGTTGTGTTTGACTTCATTAAAACAGTCAGAGGAAGGGAACTCATGATTTTGTTTCTCTTTCTCTCTTCTTAAAGAGGTTATTTTACTTTTGATTCAAAATCTTCATCATATTTTAAATTGGATTTGGAAACTAATTTTTTTATCTCCCTATATTTTTTCTATCGCATAGGAATCTTTCGCAAGATTGTTAAATCCACCATAAATTTTTCTTAATCAAGCTGTTCGTGTTGTCAATAATTTGAATTTACTTTGGTTTTGAAAATATAAGAAAGAAAGTATATTTTTTGAAAATAAATAAAAAAAGTGGCCAATGATGTCAAATCAAAAGATGCGTAATGACGCCAAATTAAAAAAAATGCATAAAGTGTATTAAAATCAAAAGACGCTCAAAGAGCCATTCAAGTGATAAAGGGCATAAAATGAGCCCACAAAAAAAATATGCTTATTTTTCTTATACTACTAAAAGCTTAAGAAAATCCTTGATATGTTCGAAACTTGTGCTTGAAAATCTTGGTTCCTGATTCATCAATTAGTGCATTGATCTTCTATTAGATATGCTTTATGGAAGGAGTTTTGAAAAATTAATATTTTTTTTCCCGTTTATTCCTTGATTTGGATATTGGATTAAAAAGTTTTTGAGCCTTTAAAAGAACGAGTTTGGATTATCAAATTATGAATTTCTAACCTTTTCTGGGCTATGCGTTGTCAATCCAATTCTACTAAGTTTTTGATTAAAACTAAGAGGTAACTTTCTCATTTTAAGAATATTTATTTTTTCACTAGATCAGGAAACATTTTTTTGTCTTTTATTTTATTTTTTTGTTTGTGTCTCCTCTCTTTTTGATAATGTTAAAGGGGGAGAACGTATTGTTGAATTTTTATACTATTATCGTGTTTGTATTTTAGTTTCAAAAATTAAAAACAACAAAATTATTTTTATCTCCCCTATTTTTTAAAAGTGTTATTCTAGTAAGGGGGAGATTAGGAGAAACTGCTTTCTTTTGAAAATTCGAATTGAATTGTTTGCCATCATCAAAAAGGGGGAGATTGTTGCGGATCTATGGATTATGATTTTGATGATAGCAAATATTCTTTTTTCTCTACAAGTACCTTATGTACTGACATTTCAGGTTCACACGATTAGACTGCAATTTGAAATCAGCTCAAGATTGGGTAGACTAAGTCTGAGTCTGTTTGTAATCTTTTTCCTTTCTTGAGATTGTTGTATTTGGCGTGGCATCTGATGATTTGTAACTTGGAAGATTTTTTGTTGTGCCCTAAAAGATTTCTATTTTTGGTAACATCGTCCGGGACGATATGACAAAAGTAGAAACCCTAATTAGGGTATCCTCATTAAAGCAGTTGTTTTTATGCAAAACACATCATCCTGGACGATTTTGTATCGGCTAGGATGATCGGCTCAATTCAGCAAGAATCTGTCACCAGATCTACTTAGAAAAATCTTATTTTTGGACATCGTCCCGGTGGATCGTCCTGGACTAAAAAATATCCTCCCGGATGATCTAGAGCAATTTTTCCAAAATTTCTCAGGCAGTTTTGGAAAGTAATTAATGGGGATTTTATCCGGTCCGATCGCAAGATCATCCGAGATGATTAGACATCGTCCAGGTTCCTTTCAGGGCAATATTCACGATGATTTTCCTCATATTTGAGCTAATCGGCCAGGACGATAATGGCGACAACTTGCATTAATGAGCTAGTTTTGAGAGCTTCTATTTAAGCTATGGCATGACACTTTGTAAGTGTCTTTGACAGCCATTGTAGCTTCGTTCTTGTGGGGGAAACTTGAAGAGATAGCTTTAAAGGGAGAGACGAAAGGGTTGAGTTTGAGAGGGAGAAGATCCTGTGAGGGGGGGAACTCAAGGGAGTGTGGAGGGGATTCTACATGGTTGCTCTGGTGAACTCTCACCTTAGTACCATCGGATTCAAGGCTTATCTCGAGGTAAGTTTACCAAAGAAGAAGATCTCATTGGTGCCAAAGGACCCGGCGACTCTGCCGCACCGGAGAAGGTGGAAGTGATTTTGTAAGGGCTTCTCCGCCTAGTTGTGGGGGTAAAGGAGAGTCACTTGTTTTAGTGCAATACTTGGAGGTTGCCTCCAAGGAGTGGACGTAGGTCAAGGTTTGACTGAACCACTATAATTCCGGTGTGTACTTTTCTTATTATCGCTTCTACATTTATTTTTCTTCCACACTTTATTTGTGGTGATTTTGGTTGGAGTTTTATCTTTGGTTTTAAAGTTTTCCAATTCACCTCTCTCTTGGTTAGCTTGGGCCAGTTTTATAGGGCTTAACATCCCTAACGAACTTTCACCCCCCAGGGAGAAGAGTTTCCTTTTTATTTGGGCATCTAGGTACGACATATCCAAGGAGTTCAAACATAAGAAGAACAAAGAGTTTAAGATAAAGGGTATCTCACTCAAAGTCACTTGCATATGTCTTAAGATTAAAATCTAAGTTTGTTGTTAGTGGTGCCCTACCACAATTAATTTCTGTAATTCAGGGTTATAATAAATGGGGAATTTGCATATGGACTTTACTTTAAAAAATTAATTTAATTGATTGATGTATTTTTTTTTAATTTAACGTATTGATGTATTTGATTTAATTTTATTATAGTTTGGGTTGTCTGCTTTTCAAATTTTTTTGGCATTTGCCTGTTATGTTTTAGCCTAGATATATAGAGGCTCATGAGGACTCAAAACATTTTCTACTTAAAATTAAAAATAAAAGTTTAAGCTCATATAGAAACTCTAATAATCTAAGAAGTAAGTCCAAGACTTTTGGAGTCTTCATAAATCATATCATTACTTTCTCTTTTTTATTAGGCATCTCCCTACCTGTTGGTTCTGGCACACCGCCTAGCCTTTGAGGGTGCAGATCTATCAAGGAGATGTTGTGTAATATCTAGAAAAAAAATATTATCAAGCCTTTTTTAAAACTAGTACATAATCATTCTATTCATTCAATTGAGTTAATAATTTTGCGTTGTATTAGAAACTAATTTAAAGGAGTATAAATTTCAATTGCATTCTCTAAATTAGTTTCATTCTATATAAGTCAAGGGACCAATTAGGATCCACTCTACATGTTGTTACAAATCTGATTTCATGGATTATAATTTTAATGATAGCAAACATTCATAATTTTCTATGACTGCCTTGCCTACTAACTTTTCAAGTCCGCAAGATTGAGTGCAATTCAAGCCAACTCAAGATAGGGTAGATTAGGACTAAGTCAGTTTATAATTTTTCCTTTCTTGAGTCTACTATAAACGGAGTGATTCCTGATGTTAAGTAACCTTGCACACACACACATGGGAGAAAATTTTTGTCTATTGATTAGAGTTCTCTATTTTTATTACATCATCTGGGATGATCCTACAATCATTTTGGATGATCTGCTAAAAAGAAAAACCCTAATTAGGGTATCCTTGTTAAGGCAACTATCATTAAGCACATCATCCTGGATGATATTTGTATCGACCGGGATAATAAGCTCAAATTAGAAAGAATTAACTGCCAGATCTATTTAGGCATTCTTTATTTTTGGACATCATCTAGAACATCATCTTGGATGATGCAGCTCAATTATGCCTAAATTAATTAGGTAATTAAGGAAAGTAATTATGGTTTGATTGCTCAATCACAATATCCGGGAATATCTCTTGGATGATTGACATCAGCTAGCTTCTATTTAGGGCGATGTTCAGGATGATTTTTCTCAGATTTGTACTAATCGTCCAGAACGATAGTATATTGGCCGTGACGATATGACTAAAAATCTTCTGATCATCCCAAACTGATCAGGCTCATTGAGCCAAATTTCTTCTGATCGGCCAGGATAATATTCACATCGTCCTGGAAGATTATGTTGGTTTATATAAAATAAGAGCTATTATGAAACTCCTCTATTTAAGAGCTCTTGATCTACTCAATAGCTTATCTTTTGTTGTTGCTTTAACTTGAGAAAGCCAAGAGGATAGGGAGAGAAAGGAAGAGAGAGAGGATCTTTTAAGGGGGAGTTTGTGAGGGAGTTCACAAAGGTTGCTCCAAGAAAGGATCCATCATCATCTTCTTTAGTCATCATCCTTAATTCCTTGGGGATTTTAAAGAGGTAAACTTTGGCATCTAATCAAGTTTCTATGCCTAAATCAAGAGGAAGGTAAAGGAGTTGGGTTCTCTGCTTGCTTCAGGAGGAAGCAAAAGGAGTTGGGTTCTTTGCCTACTTCTGGACGAAGTAAAAGGAGTTGGGTTCTCTGCCTCACCTTGGTTGATGGAAAGGAGGTTCGTATAGGCTTCTCCGCCTTACTGTAGGGTAAAAGGGGAGATAATGTTTTTAGTGCAATACTCGGAGAGCGCCTCCAGGGAGTGGACGTAGGTCGTGTTGACCGAAGCACTATAAATCTATGTGTTCTTTATTACTACTTATGCATTTATTTTCTGCACTTTGATTTCTGTGGTGAATCTTAATTTTTTTTTAGATTATATTTTAATTGTGAAAGATCTTTAAAATACCAATTCACCCCCCTCTTGGTTAGCCTTGGGACTAGTTCATAAGGGCTTAACATCCCTAACAAAGTTTCAAGTGCCTTCAATGCACTTTTAAGTGGTATCAGAACTTCGAATGAGAGGCTTAGCAGATTCTTATTATAAATGGAGTTTGTTAAGGGGAGTGTAAACACCACCCTTTTTTTAAGGAATGTAGGAGATGATTTACTCATTGTTCAAATCTATGTAAATGATATTCTATTTGGATCTTATGATAAAAGGCTATGTGATGATTTTTCTAAAATAATGATTAAGGAGTTTGAGATGAGTAAGATGGGAGAGTTATCCTACTTTTTGGGATTTAGCATAAGATAACTAGATAATGGAACATTTTTAAATTAATCAAAGTATATAAAGTATATCATGAAGAAGCATAAATTCGATAAAATTAAGCCAATTAATACTCCCATGACCTCTAGTGTTCAGTTGGATAAGGACCCAAAAGGAAAGTTTGTTGATCAAAAGAAGTCCAGAGGGATGATTGAATCTTTACTTTATCTAACTGCAAGCTGACCTGATATAATGTTTAGTGTTTAACTCTGTGTTAGATTTCAAGCTGATCCTAAAAAATCTCACCTGATTTGCAGTTAATAGAATTTTAGATACCTCTTAGGATTCCAAAACTTTGGAATCTAGTATCCTAAGCACAACACTTCTTTTGAGATTATTGGATATTATGATTCTAATTTCATAGGCTGTAAGGTGGTTAGTAAGAGCACTTCTGGAACTTGCCAATTCATAGGATAATCTTTAATCTCCTGGTCTAGTAGGAAGCAAAACTTTGTTGTATTGTCTACTACTGAAGCTGAGTACATTGCCTTAGGAAGTTATGTGCCCCAAGTCCTTTGGTTGAAGTAGCAAGTTTGGGATTTAGGATTAGCTGTAGGAACAATTTCAATCCTTTGTGACAACACTAGTGCCATATACATTTCTAAGAATCCTATCCAATATTCAAGGACCATGCACATTGACATAAGGCATCACGTTTTTAGAGATGATGTGACCAAGGGAGATATTGAGTTATGCCACATGGCAACTAAGAATCAACTAGCTGACATCTTTACTAAATCACTAGCCATTGACACTCTCCGCACTTTAAGGACCAGATTGGGTATGATTCACATAAATACATGAACTTTATTTTTACTATTTTTTTATATGTTATTTTTTATTTTTTTCACTTCTGTTATTTTCATTTTGTAGTTTTTTTCTTTTCTTATCTTTGTTGATTTTGCTTTATTTTCGTATGCTTTTAATTTTTTTTAATATTATCTTTGAATTGATATTTTATGCCTTATTTTTATTTTTAAAAATTTGTAGTCAATATTTTACAACTCTTAATCTGTTAGAGGGTGAAAACATCATTGATTGTGTCTCTTTCTCTACCCTAATTTAATGGTGTAATTTTCTTTTCTAAATAAAAGTCTTTCTCAAATTAACAACTAGACTTTGCAATTGAGATCTTTTCTACCTTGCTATAGTAATCTAGCTTATATTTATAATGATCAAAGTATTTATGTTACATCAAGATTTCTCGTTATCCTGCCATTGTATTTCTCATATGATTTTTTATTCTATTTTATGGTTTGTTCTTCCCTATATTAGAGAGTGAGTTCTTCTTCTCTAATATCAAGAATATATACTCATAACTAAGAATATTTAAGAGTATTTGAAAGAGAATCTAGCTTGCAAAAATAAAAAAATTGGAAAATGATGCTAAAAATAAAAGATGCGCAATGACGCCAAATTGAAAAATATACACAAAGTGTATCAAAAATCAAAAGATTCATAAAGTGTGCCATTCAATGATAAGAGGCATAAAATGAGCCTATCAAAAGCAAGCTCTCTTCTCTTTTCAAACTTTTAAATCTTAGAAGAATTCATGTATTACTTGAGATTTTCAAAGGCTTGATTTTAAATTTTACGATTGTGATAAAATACTTTGATACATTATTCTATAAGATATTTTCTTGAAACCAAGTCTTGAATGGATCTCCTTTTCTTATCCAATTGTTTTTTCTTAACTATGTCTTTTGTTTTCAAAAAATAGTATTGCCCTGAGAGAAGTCTGAGGTAAGAGTTACATGATTGGATACTTTATCGCTTTAAAGATTTTTGATGTTATTAACTCATTCACTTACATGTCTTTAAAATAAATCATAAGGAGTATCGCTTTAAAGATTTTTGATGTTATTAACTCATTCACTTACATGTCTTTAAAATAAATCATAAGGAGACTATGTCAAAAAAAAAAAATTGTTGCTTTTATTAGTTTGTTTCTAGTCTCTGCCTTATTTCTACTTCCCTCCTCCTTTTTGTGATGTCAAAAGGGAGAGTAGTTTATGTACTGTTAATTCTGTAGCTTGATTCATCTGTTGGCAATATTTTTTTTAGCTATTCTTAAAACTGCTTAGATTATTTTTTGGTTTTCCATCATAAAAAAGGGGAGATTATTGCAAATCTGATTTTTTGGATTAGAATTTTTAAGATAGCAAATATTCATGATTTTCTACGATTGCCTTACCTATTAATTTTGAAGGCCCACAAGATCGAGTGCAATTCAAGCCAGCTCAAGATTGGGTAGATTAGGTCTGAGTTAGTTTGTAATTTTTTCTTTCTTGAGTCTATTATAAATGGAGTGGTTCTTGATGCTAAGTAACCTTGCACACACATACATGGGGAAAATTTTTTTGTCTATTGATTAGAGTTATCTATTTTGATCACATTGTCCGGGATGATCCCACAATCATCCTGGAAGATTAGCTAAAAATAAATACTCTAATTAGGGCATATTAATTAAGGCATCCGTCATTAAGAATATCATCTTGGAATTATTTGTATCGACCGGGACGATGGGCTCAAATTAGAAAGAATCAACCGTCAGATCTATTTAGGTATTCTTTATTTTTGGACATCGTCTAGGACATCGATGCAGCTCAATTATACCTAACTAATATGGAAATTAAGAAAATCAATTAAGGTTTTATTGCTCGATCACATTATCCGAGACGATCGCAGGATGGTTTGAGACGATCTCTTGGATGATTGACATCGGCTAGCTTCTATTCATGGTGATTTTTAGGATAATTTTTCTTGGATTTATACTAATCATCCAGTATGATATTATATCGGCGAGGACAATATGACTAAAAATCTTTTGATCGTCCCAAACTCATCGGGCTGATTGAGCAAAATTTACATTGATTGGCCAGAACGATATTCACGTTGTCTTTGATGATAAGGTCGGTTTATATAAAATAAGAATTATTTTGAAACTCCTCTATTTAAGAGCTCTTGTTCTACCCAAGAGCTTATCTTTTGCTGTTGCTTTGACTTGAGAGAGCCAAGAGGATAGGGACAGAAAGGGAGAGAGAGAGAGAGGATGTTATGAGGGGGCATTTGTGAGGGAGTTCACAAAGGTTGCTCCAAGAAAGGATCCGTCATTGTTTTCTCCAGTCTTCTTCCTTAGCTCCCTGGGGGTTCTAGAGAGGTAAACTTCAGCATTTGATCAAGTTTCTCTGCCCGCTTCTGGAGGATGTAAAAGGACTTGTATTCTATGCCTGCTTTAGGAGGAAGCAAAAAGAGTTGTGTTCTCTGCCCACTTCAGGAGGAAGCAAAAGGAGTCTGTCTGCTTCTGGAGGAAGCATAAGGAGTTGGGTTCTCTGCCTCACATGGGTTGGTGGAAAGGAGGTTTATATAGGCTTCTTCATCTTGTTGTGGGGGCAAAAGGAGAGACATTGACTTTTGTGCAATACTCGGAGGGCGCCTCCGGGGAGTGGACGTAGGTCGTGTTGATCGAACCACTATAAATCTCTATGTTCTTTGTTATTGCTTCCGCATTTATTTTTTGCACTTTGATTTTTGTGGTGAATCTTGGTTTTGTTTTAAGATTATGTTTTGATTGTGAAAGATTTTTAAAATACCAATTCACCCCCCTCCCCTGCCTCTTGTTTAGCCTTGGGACTAGTTCATAAGGGCTTAACATCCCTAACAAACTTTTAAGTGCCTTCATTGCACTTTCAGATGTTAGTTCCACTTCTCAAAAACTTTAATAATAATATCCCCTCCACTCTTTCATAAAAGTAACTAAACTCATGGATTTTAAATTGAGTAGGTGGTTAGGTGGCTCCCCATTATAGGTCGGGATAAGTCCAAGTTTTATACAGCATTAGCCAAATTTGAACCATTATTCTCCGGTGTCCAAATTTTGATTTAAGATATGGGATAAACTCTTAATATTAAAACCCCAAACTACATGAATAAAATACCAAATTTCTAATAAAATAATCAATTCAAATTAAAATTTCTCCCAAATCCAAACCTTAAAGTCAACTACTTAGATTATATTAGAACACTTCTAAAAAGTTTTAAAATTCAAAGTATCTCCTACCTCTCTTCCATTGACACCAAAAAAAGTATTCAAAATCTGATCAAATCCCTATTGAAACTTCAAATTCACCTACTTTGACATCACTCCTAGAAAATCTCTAAATAAATTTTTTATCGTTATTTTAATTGAGAGTATTCGTAGGAGACTTTGATTTCCAATGATATAATTAACTACGAAGGCTTGCACTCATTGGAGATTTTGAACACAACTCAATTCTTCAAAACTCAATTAATACTAATAATGATCATTACCGTCATCATTGAATGATTGCTAATGGATGATATATTTTTTCTTCGGGGAGATATGCCATTACCGTCACCTCTTTTAATTATCATAGTTTTATATTTGATTGAGCTTCAGTTAGACTCTCCAGGGTCATATGTGATTCTTCCTTAAATCAAGTTACAACATTCAAGAGAAAATCTATAATTTCTAGTCTAAACCTGTTAAGAGATATTACCTCCGCCTTTCAAGGTAGTATATTATCCCTAAGAGTTTGTTTAACTATAGAATTATAATTTAAATTTAATTCCCAATTTTCCCAAAAAAAATAATTTAGATATTCTTTGTAGCTTACAAGGCAAATCTTCTTTTTAACCCCAAACATGGATGTGCGTAGAAAAGCTATCGAAGTAACTTTTTGGTAGCTACAAAGAATCTTACCAATTTCTTGTCATTCTTTAGAGGCTATGCATTTAGCCAAACCAAGCACATACTATAATATTCAGCTGATAGGTGGCACATGCTTTAAGGGACTATTTTGGGCATTTGGTCCATCTACCAATGGGTAGCTAGCTACACTATCAGCTAGTCGTTAGCTTGGATAGAATGTTTTTGCTCGAATAATACTGAGGGAACCTCCTTGTTGTCATAGGAATCGATGGAAATGGAAGACTCTTTCGATTGGCTTTTGTGGTTGTCGAATTAGGGAGTAATAATTCATCGAGATGTTCCCACACATCTTATACAATTTGGTGCATCCAACCACTGAGCATAATAATATATGCATAATCTTTGATAAGCAACCGGGCCTTGTTAGAGAATGTAAGGCCATATTTCCCTGTGTAGTTCACAGACACTGCATCCATCACTTACATGAAACCTTTAAAAAGTTTAAATGTCAGTTAAGGATCCATATTATAAGGGCCTATGCAATAAGATGTACTTTACTGGAAACACTTATGGCATATCTTACTTCAATCTCTTGATGAATGACGTCAAAACTGATAAGCAAGAGATTTTTGATTGGTTGGTTCAATGTGAAGTCTCAAAATGGTTCCTATTATTCGACGAAGGTTGTCAGTATGGCATCATAACCACAAACTCATCAGAATGTTTTAATGGTTTGCTTAGGCATGCTCGTGGGCTTCCTATAAAAGGCCTAATATTAGTTATCTACTATAACCTCGTGTCATTAATCCTAAAGCATTCACTAGAAGGTGCAAAATAGGCAGAGGAAAGTAACTCAAGCTTTGCTCCACACACAATGATTGTGCTTCAATGAGTTGAACATAAATAAAATCATTTTCTTGAAACAGTTATGATAAATAGAAATGAATTTGAAGTGGTAGATACATCCTATCGACCTCAAAAAGTAGAGATAATATGTTATAACTTCTATACATATACATGCAGCAAGCCATAACTTTATCATGTACCTTTACATGTCCTCACAGTGGTTGGGACAAGGCAATGGGATCATAATTCCTAATTCATATCACCATATTTTATAGTTATTTCCAACAATGCTAAGTACTCCTTCAATGAACAGTTCAAAATAATTACTTTAGTTTTTTTGGCTTTATGGTTTATGTTGGTCGACCACGAATAAAGAGATTTCATAAGTCAATGAATGAGCACTCAAGTACCTCCCTTAAGGCATGTGGTTTTTGCAAATAATTCAGTCACAAAAGGGAAACTTGTCTACCTAGTCTTTCCTCATCAAGGAGTTTTATATTAAATAAAGTTACTTTAACCAATGCCAACTAATTATGTATCTTAACACTCAATATACTGATTATATTGTCAATTTTACAAAATAGATGTAGCGAGGCTTAATCGTTCTGGGCAGCATACTACCCAAGAAATGGCTAGAGAGTAAATTATCCAAGTATAGATGAGCAGAACATCACTCAGACCGTCGCACAGGGTTGACAATCTAGAACAGGTATAAATAATAATTATCTATAAATTTAATTCAACCTTGGTTTAAAAGAAATACTTAAATTATTTTTTAATTATTTCTCTAATCTTCCCCTTTAGTTGCTACAACACATTTACTGATGTCGCATGAATAGCCAGTTGAGTGCCCACGAATGATATATGTTTTGAGGAACCTTGGCCTAAATACCCTACGATATTTACAGATCATTTGTCTTGATCATAACTTTATTACAACATTGGTTGAGAGAGGCGTCCCTTGACAAACACCTTCCACTTCATGCTTGATGAGAGGAAGATAAATCTACAGGATGTGCAAGTTCTATTTGGTCTCAGAATTGTTGGGCCCATAATAATGGGAACAAATGTAGTTGGTGCGGGACTTAGGTGGGTTAGCTAGACAAATTATATTGATGAGCATCTAGGTACACAACCTAGGAGGGATACAGTGTATCATACACCATGTGTTGAGGATGACATCACTACCTTTTTGATGGGTACATCACATGTTAAGTCAATGCTTCCACTTTGTTGGATCCGTTGAACTTTCTACAAGGACTCGTACGATGACCTAGCACTATGGCCATTTCTTCAGCATGTCCTGACCTGCATCCTCTTCATGATTGGGTGTTTTCTAATACTAGATACATCACGGTCTCATGTCTCAGTATAGTGGTTGTCTTTACTTATGGACATGGACACATTTGTTAGGATGACCATTGGTAACGCAATCCTGACACATATATAAAGAGATTTGTGTCATGTGGCACGCTTAATATGCATGTACATTACTGGATGTGTTGCTCTACTAAATGTATAGTCATGGGAGAGGTTGCATGTTGGAAGACCCATGCTACGAGTCCCTAAGATATA